>NW_019753236.1:0-238 GCF_002891405.2 Cryptotermes secundus | reverse complement strand
GCTGAACGTTCGGACATAAGTACACTTGAATGCCGTCTCTTATCAATCAAAATATTGTCAATTCGACTGCGAGACTTTCCATAAGAAGATGTCCAAGTACATTTATGAGTATTATGATGTGGGAACACTGTATTTTTGACAGTTTATTTCTGGATGTGGCAATGGTACTTTCGCATTAAAACATCATAACAAAATTTTCGTATGGTATTTTGGGAAATTATTGAATACGCGTTCTAGT
>NW_019753235.1:0-238 GCF_002891405.2 Cryptotermes secundus | reverse complement strand
CTAGAATTGCGTTGCTAGCTTGCTAGCTTTGTGTTGCTACCTTGCAAGCTTGGCGTTGATAGCTAGCTAGCTTGGAGTTGTTACCTTGCTAGATTTCTAGATTTGAGTTGCAAACTTGCTAGCTTTGCATTGCTATCTTGCTAATTTTGCGTTGCTAGATTGCTATATTGGCGTTGCTAGCATGCTAGCTTTGAGTTGCTAGCTGGGATATTTGCGTTGCTATCTTGTTAGCTTTGCG
>NW_019753234.1:0-238 GCF_002891405.2 Cryptotermes secundus | reverse complement strand
TATTGCATGGCCACCAACAGATTTTTCAAAGAAGTTAAATGAGAGTGAAGTAATTAGAGCCTTCTGTGATGTGACAGCATAGTCTTGTAGATAGGTACCAGCATTTCAGAGAAACATGTTGCCTGCATCTTCAGGGCAGGGTGAGGTAGCATATTCCACAGAACTGTTGGTAATGATCTACCAGGTGACACAGGGTCACATCCCAGAAGACTGATTTTCAATGGAAGGATTCTTTTTT
>NW_019753233.1:0-238 GCF_002891405.2 Cryptotermes secundus | reverse complement strand
ATCTTGGACAGGGAATGGACTTGTCGCAAGGCCAGAGAACACAAACACAGAGAGAAACTGGACATAGATCCATGCCTCGGGCGAATACAAACCTACGTTTCCAGTGTCCGAGTTGCTGAGCACACTACGCTCCTGCTCCACACAGCTACGCGTGATTTATGGCAGTGAAAGGAACACGAAAACCATCCGGGTACTGGTATATAGAGCAGCAAAGAGAACGCACTGCTGTCATATGTGT
>NW_019753232.1:0-238 GCF_002891405.2 Cryptotermes secundus | reverse complement strand
CCAACTGAGTAGGTTTTACCTGAAGACGGAAACCCAATCAAGTTTCCGAAATGTTGAGTTTTGAAAAATAAACAGGACGGTTTTTAGTGCAAAACATAATATTTGTACGTATTACTGCTTCATCATTCCCGTGTTATTGGTCTCGACAGCATCACAGACCGAGGGCTACACTGATAACGCAATTCTGAGACACTTTGTGTGCAGCTGCGACAGTGTTTCCTTACGCTGAGACGTCATG
>NW_019753231.1:0-238 GCF_002891405.2 Cryptotermes secundus | reverse complement strand
TTAGGTTAAAATTATATACATTTCGTTGAATTCGTTCAAATTTTAATTAAATTTCTTTAAGTTAACTTCGAAACGTTCAAAGTTTCTTTAATTTTCAGGAAACATTACGTAAATCGTCGTAAAGTCTGTTAGACTTTCCAAAATTATATAAAATCGTTCACAAAATAATTGTTATATTTAATTAACTTGAAATCCAGAAAAAATTATTGGAAAAACTACATCAATTTGATTTAAGAAA
>NW_019753230.1:0-238 GCF_002891405.2 Cryptotermes secundus | reverse complement strand
ACAGATGATTTTATAATCAATCAGTATTTTACAGATTGAATATTTATTTCTTGCTACATGTCTTGGTCCTCATGGGACCAATGTTAGGCACAATCTGTATTATAGCGTATGACACGTTGCTCCAAATATGGATTCATATTAAGAATTCAGTGACCCTAGACATATTCATATATTACTGCCTCATGATGGTCCTATGAGGACCGAAACATGTAGCAGGAAATAAATATTCAGTCTCTAA
>NW_019753229.1:0-238 GCF_002891405.2 Cryptotermes secundus | reverse complement strand
TTTCATTCGGAAAACCTAAAGGGAAGAAAGTGTTTGGTAGACATATATGCACATAACAGAAGAATATGAAAATAGATTCAGAAACTAAAATGTGAAAATGTGAACTAAATTGAACTGGCTTATGATATTGTCCAAAGTCTGATTCTTTTGAGCGCCATGTTGAAACTTCGGTTACCATCAAATCCATAAACTGCGACTTTAATTTTCGCAAGCTGCACTCAGCTCAGAGGACTCAATT
>NW_019753228.1:0-238 GCF_002891405.2 Cryptotermes secundus | reverse complement strand
CAATATGGTTATCCAGTTTACGGGGTTACATCGTTACTGCCCGGCAAATACCACGAAACGACTAGTAGAGCATACGCTATGCAGTAATGGAACATAAGTCAAGGAATTAAAGGGGAAAGATGTCTCAATTCTTCACAGTTGTGCGATCGTTCGGTAGACACGTTCCACCAATATAGGCTGTTTTCTGCGTGGACGGTGCGGAGGCTACATAACCACAGTCACAGACAAAACAGATGGC
>NW_019753227.1:0-238 GCF_002891405.2 Cryptotermes secundus | reverse complement strand
AATGAATGCATAAGGGGTGGCTCTTAAGGCCCTTGCACTGTGACCTTCAATGATCTATTGTGCTTCCCCTCTTTTGTGTAACCCTTCATCAATTGTACACTTCAAATGAAATGTAGGATGTCATAACTTGGTTCCATAAAAACTGGCCCGAGTGACACAATCTTAAATAAGCTGCAGCTATCACATAGGATGTGTGGCGTTGATTCATCTTTTTGTAGGCACTGTTTGCAGGTGGGGG
>NW_019753226.1:0-238 GCF_002891405.2 Cryptotermes secundus | reverse complement strand
TTATAGAATTTTAGGTTCGCTTAATGGCGGTTATGAATAGTACTACCTTGTCTGCGATCTGGACGGCGGCATCGTTACTGTGTAATGCTTTTGTCACAACATACACAGCAATACCATAAGGAGTACTTTCTTCTTGGATGTATGTGACGTCGTGTAGTCTGGTAGCTATATATCAGTGCTAAGGAGTGACATGCAGCCTCCATGTTACCCTTTACCCTAAACACAGAGGGAGGAAATT
>NW_019753225.1:0-237 GCF_002891405.2 Cryptotermes secundus | reverse complement strand
ACAAGGGACTTAGTCCCACCCCACTAGCAATAAAAAAAATCGGACATTACGTATATCTGTCAGGGTGAAGCCAGTGTCTTGAATGTACAGGGTGTACCTTAGTATTCACGAGGGGCCCGTCCCGAAATTAATTCATGAATAAGATCTTTGTCTCTGATAAACCGATTTCCGTATGTGTACCTTTTTAATGAAGTGTGCTTTATTATTTCCCTTTCACAGTTTTTTTTTTTCATTTGC
>NW_019753224.1:0-238 GCF_002891405.2 Cryptotermes secundus | reverse complement strand
GTCATGAGGTGGGAACGTTACCCCTAGACTACGGAGGCCGCATTTTTAAGGTATTAATGGACATGTATGGTATCTAGGTGGGCTCCTAAATATTTAAAACTGCTTGCTCCTGTAAATAATTTTCCTTCTGCTTTTAAATCTCGTGGTTTCATTCAACTTTCTGATGTTGACATAATCATATACGAGTAGAGTATTGTTTTTCTTTCATTTGGAATGCTATCTTCCATGCTTTTCCTTC
>NW_019753223.1:0-238 GCF_002891405.2 Cryptotermes secundus | reverse complement strand
AAGTCCACACGGACTGCTGACTGCAGCTTAGATAACATGAGGGAAACTCTACCTAAACATCCATACTGTACTGTATATCACTCCGTCTAATTCATTAGTGGCGGAGTGTGGCCAACTGTCCAACCACACAAAACAACCAATGATCACTAAATTTATTTGTTAATAAAAGTCATTTTGAAAGCTAACGTAGAACCGTAAATTTGGTTTTACACTTCTGCCATTCGTAACATTTCCACTA
>NW_019753222.1:0-238 GCF_002891405.2 Cryptotermes secundus | reverse complement strand
TAAAATTAGAATTAAATTCCATCAAATGCCGAAACATGTGAAGGTTTTATGTTGTTATTGTCACGTGTCCGGGGTTCCGTGACGAACAGTAACGGGTTCTGAATTGGATGACTGGCTTTATTAACGCCTTCGGTTACAGTCACTAGGACACTCGTTCCGTTTCCTGGCAACGGATTTATCAATTCAAATCAGTATTAATTCTTCTTGCAATTTCCTGCAGCTGCCAATTTCGAAGACT
>NW_019753221.1:0-238 GCF_002891405.2 Cryptotermes secundus | reverse complement strand
TCCGATTTTGAAAGAGGATAGATCGTTGGTGCGCCTTTAGCTGGAGCATCTGTGATAAAAACTGACACATTATTCAAGTGTTTCGAGGGCGACAGTTTCTGAGGTTATATCGGCAATACAAATCCTGCGAAGACAACGTCGGCGAAGAGAAACAGTGGACGAAAATTAGCATTGACAGGAAGAGATCGTAGTACAGTGAGGATTGTTTCGAAAGTAAGAGACCATTAAATCTGGACAT
>NW_019753220.1:0-238 GCF_002891405.2 Cryptotermes secundus | reverse complement strand
ATTAAATATGGTACAGCATTTCTGAAATCCTTAAAACATAAATGTACAATTAAAACCAATGAATGAATGTGTAAGGGGTGGGCCTTCTCAGCCCTTGCACCACAACCTACAGCGGTCTACTGTGCTTATTAAAACCAATACAAAAGTATCAGTGTCTGTTAATTTGAATAGGCCTATGTTGTACATAAGCAATCTGCAAATGACTCACCAATCTCAACTTCATTCCAAGCTCCATGTT
>NW_019753219.1:0-238 GCF_002891405.2 Cryptotermes secundus | reverse complement strand
TTCATTCTGGCTTTCCCAGCAAAACTCTGTATGCATCTCTCTTCGCCCATATGCGTGCTACATTCCCTGTCAATCTTATCCTCCTTGCCTTGATCATTCTAATAACATCTGACGAAGAATACAAGTCACGAAACTGGGATGTAGCACGCATGGAAGAAATGATATATGCACATAAATTGTTTGTTGTTATATCTGATGTGAAGCAATGTGGCTGAAAGAGTTGTTGGGAGGTTGCTAC
>NW_019753218.1:0-238 GCF_002891405.2 Cryptotermes secundus | reverse complement strand
TTTAGTTTCCATGGTAATGCATACATTTGCGTTGCCATCTTGTGACCCTCAAAGAAAAATAGTTTATATGTGAACTCCGCAATTGCTGCCCGTAAAAAGAAGAGAGGTAAAAGTAAAGAAGGAAGTCACGGGCCGCATACACAATGAGGCGTGCAAGAATCATTCTATTGTTGCATGTGTGTACGTTGCCGTGGGAACCCGTTTACCGAGCTGTTGCCTAATCACAATGAGGGGATTA
>NW_019753217.1:0-238 GCF_002891405.2 Cryptotermes secundus | reverse complement strand
TTGTTTACTTATCTTTCCTCGTCCTTCCTGTTACCACCCCTCGCTAACAAAGCGTTTGCGGCCCTACAATTACATGGTCCCTTCCTCTCACCCATAAGTACGTGTATGTAACAGTTTCGTTACTGTTTCTCCAAGAGATCGCCATTGAGCCAAGCAAATCAACAGTCCACATACACCCACTTTTTAAGACCCGTTTTAACACCGTCCTCCTACTTACGGCTTGGCCTTCAAATGGGTT
>NW_019753216.1:0-238 GCF_002891405.2 Cryptotermes secundus | reverse complement strand
CTTTGAGGGTTCGTAAGAAGGAGAGATTTTGACCAGCTAGAGCGACTATCAGTTTCTGAAGAATTATGTTTTTCTTGTTCTTCTATTTTTCATATTATGACCTCTGGCCTGTTCCCATCAAAACTGATCTGGAATCCTGAATCTTATAGACAGTTGGTAGGAGTCCTTGGACGGCTGATCAGCCCTGTCGCAAGGCCGCTGGCTACACAGAAGAAATACGAACATACGTAGGTCGTAC
>NW_019753215.1:0-238 GCF_002891405.2 Cryptotermes secundus | reverse complement strand
CAAGTTTCTATGATGTACGGGTTGTTAATATGTGGTATATTAGGTGTGCATATTGCACGATATGTATCGTTATATGATCATAAAATACGGCGTACGTGTTTTGTCTGGGCGTATATATGTTCGATGTGTCCTACACTGCATTGTTTCGATAGATTGATGAATGAATGATATTAATATGCATATTTTCCACCCTGGGGGCCCGGGTTCTGTCCTAGTTTGTTCATGTGGAACTTTTTAT
>NW_019753214.1:0-238 GCF_002891405.2 Cryptotermes secundus | reverse complement strand
CGTCTCAATAAAAGTGTTTTGAAATAGACAGCTGCAACTATGCTACGATACTAAAGAAGAATAGCCGTATTTACTGCTCCTGTTTCAGTTAAATATTTCTAGCGGAGCTTAGCTTATGAAAAGTAAAGTTTCATCAAGTTTTGTTGTAGTCTCATATTTCGTCACTAGCCACATTACAACTTGTCTCATAGTGAGGAGGGGGGCTGCATGGTGAAGGTAATAACCTTTGTGAATTGTT
>NW_019753213.1:0-238 GCF_002891405.2 Cryptotermes secundus | reverse complement strand
TATTTATTTTAGATGTAGATTCTAGATTGTGTGTAACTTGAATTATACACCAGCAACTTTAGGGGTACAAAGTTGAAGGGAAATTATATCTGTGGGGGTGAACAAGAAAGGTTGAATACCACTGTTCTAGACAATCAACTCATAGATGGCAGTGCTGCTGTTAGCCTTTAAGCGCCAGCTGCCCTTTACCTCCCAGGAAGACTCCAGGTAATCATTTCTGTTAAAGAGGCTGACTCAA
>NW_019753212.1:0-238 GCF_002891405.2 Cryptotermes secundus | reverse complement strand
AATTGCAGCCGCGGCGCGCACTTGATTGTACGCACTGTATAACATTTTGCTGTCAATGTTCTCATGGTATTGACTGAATATGGTGTGATATATAAAAGACTGTGAGAAGTGACAGCCTTGATATACTATATAATGAACTGTAAGGTCTCGTGCAGGCACAAGGTAGCACAGCTGATTGAAGCACTATGCTACGAGCTGGAAGGTCATGGGTTTGATTCCTGATGAGGTCACTGGATTT
>NW_019753211.1:0-238 GCF_002891405.2 Cryptotermes secundus | reverse complement strand
AATACCTAATTACTATAAATGATTCATTGGTTTTTAAAACGTTATATTTTCCAAAGTATTATACGTACAAACATGATTATATGTAAAGATAACCGTACACTCACCAGGTTTATATTACGTGCCCCATTTGGCAGCACGATTTAAGTGCCTTTGCAAAATGGCGACAAAACCAGAAAAGAGCTTTTTTTGTTGAAATATGCGAGATGTTCGTCTGTTATAGCGGTGCAACGCGCATTCA
>NW_019753210.1:0-238 GCF_002891405.2 Cryptotermes secundus | reverse complement strand
TGACAGCATTGATCAATAGCCCGTAACCAATAATACTGTTTATTAGTCTGTTAAATGTCTGAGAATTCAATCATTAATTCGTCAGTGGCTCTACAGACCTTTGTTGGGCCCTGGTCACATTTCCAGTTTCATAATCTAATACTTAGTCGATATGACTCCCTGGAAGGGGATCAGTCTGTCGCAAGGCCGCTATCTACACACAGGACGGCACAAACACAGAATAAATGCAAACAGACAT
>NW_019753209.1:0-238 GCF_002891405.2 Cryptotermes secundus | reverse complement strand
AGAAAGCAAAACTGAAACCGCAGGAATGAGAATGTTGAGGAGTGTAGCAGGCTACACGATGAAGGATTAAATAAGAAATACTGAAATTAGGGAAGAACTTAATATTTTAATCAAAGTGCTAAAATTCTAAAATCCAGGTCACAATGCAAATATGACGTTGCACAAATGGAAGACAGATTTCCAAAGACAATTGTAACACAGAACCAAAAGGACGATGGAATATAGGGCGCCCACATTT
>NW_019753208.1:0-238 GCF_002891405.2 Cryptotermes secundus | reverse complement strand
GTATGTAATTTACTTCTATCGCCAATTCAATTCATTGGCGCAAGATAAACAGCATAAACAGGGCTGTAACTGGTAGAACAAAATAAGCAGAAAAAAAGAGGCAAGTCACATTTGCATACGTTTCAATGCTACAAACTGCCACTCAGCAACAAATAGTAGTAACATGAAAAAATTAAATAGTTCCGTTCAGTGTCATGAAAAAGTTAAATAGTTCCGTTCAGTGTCACTGGTTATATTT
>NW_019753207.1:0-238 GCF_002891405.2 Cryptotermes secundus | reverse complement strand
CACGAAGGGAGTTCTTCGTCCGTTCAATATGAGATGACACCCAACGGTTCTAACTCTCTTGACATAATATTTCATTTCTTTTGTTCCAGCGCTCACACTGTGTCTCCATCACATATACATAGGTGACAGCGGCAAACACACCTAGATATACACTAGTATTTTTGATGGGGGGGGGGAGGTTCATTTATACATATGCTGTACAACGCGTGGTACTCCTTTTCTCTTGGCGTAAACGTTT
>NW_019753206.1:0-238 GCF_002891405.2 Cryptotermes secundus | reverse complement strand
AGTGGAAGGAAGCGACCGTTGCGTAATTCGAAATATTATACCGACATATGCTTGGCGGGTCTGAGGAAAACCACTAATACCCCCAGTCAAAATTGTATCCCAGCAGAAATACTAACATATATTCATCGGCGTGTTTACAAAAGCTGCTAATTGGATCCTATTCTAACCCAGAATCGGAGAGTGATGAATGCACTGAATCAAACGTGGAAAACTAGCTTCGAATATTGCTGTTGTATTT
>NW_019753205.1:0-238 GCF_002891405.2 Cryptotermes secundus | reverse complement strand
CTGACCTCCTGTACTCTCAATAAATGTATCATGTATTTGGATATCGCTTTCACAACCGTCATGAACGAACCTACAGACTTCTTGCATTCCACGTACCAAATCTCACGTTCATTTTCCTTAGCTTTGGCCGTTTATCCAGAAAATCTGTCCAAGTCCGAGGCCCTCTGTGACATTTCGTAACAAGCTTATTTCTTTACGGTGTGTTGTTGGCACCACCCCAACCCACAAACTGGAGGAC
>NW_019753204.1:0-238 GCF_002891405.2 Cryptotermes secundus | reverse complement strand
ATAACTATAAAACTATCACTGTTTCCACACTTTGCAGTTCACTGTTACACACACTAAGTCTTTTCCACCCTGCAGTGTTTTCACTAGACGTTTCATAGTAATGGCTTCTAACAATGGCTATTCCTCTGCTTTCCGGCTCAAGTCTTCTCTGAATTATGGCTCCCTTCCAACTGTCTCTTCTAGCTTCATTTGGCCTCCTTATAACCCCTTTGCACAGACCAAGTAGCAAACACTGTTT
>NW_019753203.1:0-238 GCF_002891405.2 Cryptotermes secundus | reverse complement strand
ATAACTATAAAACTATCACTGTTTCCACACTTTGCAGTTCACTGTCACACACACTAAGTCTTTTCCACCCTGCAGTGTCTTCACTAGACTTTTCATAGTAATAGCTTCTAACAATGGCTATTCCTCTGCTTTCTGGCTCAAGTCTTCTCTGAATTGTGGCTCCCTTCCAACTGTCTCTTCTAGCTTCATTTGTCCTCCTTATAACCCCTTTGCACAGACCAAGTAGCAAACACTGTTT
>NW_019753202.1:0-238 GCF_002891405.2 Cryptotermes secundus | reverse complement strand
TTCGTTACAACGGACGCATTTTGTGCGCTCGTGTGGACGCTGCCTAAAAGACACGATGGTTATTATATGTATCACACGCTTTAGTATCGAAAGAACTCAACATTTTTTCCTCAGCGTGTGTTCGTGTGTTTCATGTGAATCGCACAATATGCAAATATTCTTTCCCCAAACAAAATTAACTGGTTGGTATTTGTAATGGAACCCCATTGTGTTTGTTTTGAGGTAGGAACTGAGTTTT
>NW_019753201.1:0-238 GCF_002891405.2 Cryptotermes secundus | reverse complement strand
CTTACAAACAGACCCAGAAGATGACAGCAACGCGTATTCTGTTACCCTCACTTGAAGGAGGCAATTTACTCTGTTACGAAACTAAAGTGTGTGTTAAGATAAAGGTAAAGTTGGCCCTTGCTTATCTAATTAAGCAGTACCGCATGAAGGCGTATGGGGAAGTGGATGTATACATCCATACTCTCTTGAACTTGGCACTAGCTCCGGGTGAGTGGTCATCTACGTGCCCCGGCCTTTT
>NW_019753200.1:0-238 GCF_002891405.2 Cryptotermes secundus | reverse complement strand
GGCCGGGGGGTCAAGCGATAAGGGCGCGAAGCTGTTCACTGACCTCGTCTAGTGCCGAGGTCAAGATTCATGGAGGCATACATCCACTCTCCGATACGTCATCAAGGGGCGGTACCAATATACTTTGCCATTAACTAAACTAATTTCATGGAGTTCAGCCCTTCTTGAGAAGCCTCCAGTTATGCAGCTACTCAAGAACAATCCAATATTTTATGGAACCAGAAGGTTCATTACTGTG
>NW_019753199.1:0-238 GCF_002891405.2 Cryptotermes secundus | reverse complement strand
CACCAGTCTGTTATGCTATCAGATTCGTATTAGATGTAATAATTTCTTTTTATTTTGTTTCTAATTATTTTAAAAATTTCATATGATTTTGTGGCGTATAGACTCGTCGTTAAGCGGTGGCTGAACAGCGGCCGTTGCGGCACGCAACAACAAAGAAACTGTTTTCTTAGTGGTTAGAAGTGGGATGTTACGTTAAGGACTCTGGCAGAAGGACTTCAGTTAAAGGAATTGTGGTCCT
>NW_019753198.1:0-238 GCF_002891405.2 Cryptotermes secundus | reverse complement strand
TCTCTGAATTTTTCAAGTTAAAATAAAGAATTTCAACCAGTTTCTAAATTTTTCACGCTAATAAGTATTTCATTATAATTTCTGATAATAATTATATTATTTAATGAAGGTAATTAAATTTTCAACATTCTACGCTTGTTAAAATTTTAAACAAATTTTGAACGAAATGATCATATTCTATGAATTTTTTCCTGAAATCCTTTGACACTTTTTCGTTAATATATTGATTTACGCAAAA
>NW_019753197.1:0-237 GCF_002891405.2 Cryptotermes secundus | reverse complement strand
GCACAGCATAAAACTGCTTAAACATCCAACACTTTTATGTAAAAGGTAAAGAAAAAGTAAAGCTATCTCTGTAACAAGCCATGAAGGCCCATAGAGTTGTGAGACGTTGAGGCGCCCACATTTTCTATAGACAGCCTTACGCACCGGCCGCCTTTAACCCCCCAGGAAGATTCCTGGTGCTCATTTCTGTTGGAAGCTGAGTCGATCCACCTCATTGGGACTCGAACCCGCGACCTT
>NW_019753196.1:0-237 GCF_002891405.2 Cryptotermes secundus | reverse complement strand
TTGGGTATACCGAATTTTATCTCACACTCGCTCTTATAATCACACGATTGACAGTTTTAGAACTACTGCTGTCTGCAGTATTACAACTACTTGGTCTGCGAATGCTAAACTGACTGGTTGACTGACTCACTGGCTATGTCGTAACTCATAACTCGCAATTCACTGCTGGCTAGATTCAAACTTAACTCTAGGCTCCTGCCTTGAGAACTCTTCGGCGGCTGATACATTTTAACTGCC
>NW_019753195.1:0-237 GCF_002891405.2 Cryptotermes secundus | reverse complement strand
GCACTATGCTACAAGCCAGAAGGTTGCGGGTTCAAGTCCCGATGACATCATTGGATTTTTCCCATTTGAGGAAATAGTTTCTTCTGGCATTGCTTTCGTGTCTAGTTGAAGTTTGATATGACTGCAAGCCATCCATACTCATGACCATAAACCGGATTAGGATATTGACCTTAAAACAAAACAAAACAAAACAAAACAAAACAAAACTAGAGTGAAATTCGTAAGGACAAAGAGACA
>NW_019753194.1:0-237 GCF_002891405.2 Cryptotermes secundus | reverse complement strand
GAGGACCCTGTTGCCATCATTTCTATGGTTCTTGCATTCGGTATGTCCCTCCGAAGTGTTAGTAACCACCCACCAGACTACACGGTATCATAACACAAAATACCTCATTATGAACAAGTGGCTTGTTTAAGCAGTAGGGGAGTAAGTTTTATGAGATGTGATATTTCTATATCCCAAGTTGTGTTCTCTTTCTATTCTTTAGTTAGGAGCATGCACATAAAGTTCGATTGCATTCCA
>NW_019753193.1:0-237 GCF_002891405.2 Cryptotermes secundus | reverse complement strand
GTAGCTTTGCGTTGCTAGTTATCTAGCTTTGCGTTGCTAGCTTGCTAGATTTCCCGATATGCGTTGCTACATTGATAGATTTGCGTTGCTATCTTGCTAGCATCTCGTTTCTGGCTTGCTATCTTTGCGTTGCTAGCTTTCTAGATTGCCGTTATTAGCTTGGTAGCTTTGAGTTAATAGCTTGCTAATTAAATGTTGCTAGCTTGCTAGATTTGCGATGTTAGCTTGCTAGTTTGA
>NW_019753192.1:0-237 GCF_002891405.2 Cryptotermes secundus | reverse complement strand
GGGCATGCGGTAGCATAGTTGGTTGCGGCACTATGCTACAAGCCGAAAGGTAGTGGGTTCGATTCCCGATAAAGTCACTGAAGTTTTCAATTGACCTAATCCTTCCAGCCGCACTGTCACTCTTTGGTTGAGTCAGTCTCTAACAGAAACAAGTATCAGGAATCTTCCTGGGAGATAAAGGGCAGCTAGAAAGTAAGGCTGACAACCTCATCACTATCTATGAGCCGACTGTCTAGA
>NW_019753191.1:0-237 GCF_002891405.2 Cryptotermes secundus | reverse complement strand
GGAGACAGAGGAGTCTGAAGAAGAGAACCTGAAAGGAAGAGACACCTTCAGAGTTTTAGGCTTTTGTGGTAAGCCAATGTTAAAATTGATCTTAAAGAAATAAGAAGTGAAGTTGCATCAGGATATTGTCCAATAGCAGGTTCTTGCGAACACTGTAATCAATACTTCTTTTGGACTTCATCCATCGTCTGATATGTAAAAGACAAGAGACCACGACGTTTCGGAGACTGGATCTGT
>NW_019753190.1:0-237 GCF_002891405.2 Cryptotermes secundus | reverse complement strand
TTGCTTTGATAGCTTGCTAGCTTTGCGTTGCTAGCTTGATAGCTTTTCGACGCTGGCTTTACAGGTTTGCGTTGTTTGCTTGCCAGGGTTCGTTGCTTGCTTGCTAGATTTGCGTGGCTTGCTTGCTTGCTTGTTTGCTTTGGTTTCTTGCTAGATATCGTTGCTAGATTCCTATCTTTGTATTTTTAGATGGGTAGATTTGCGTTGCTAGCTTGCTAGCATTCCGTTGCTAGCTTG
>NW_019753189.1:0-237 GCF_002891405.2 Cryptotermes secundus | reverse complement strand
TAATTCGAACGGTGTGTACCCAATGGAAGTGTGTGTGGATGTGTTATATACATGTACCGCATAAGGAATCCCCTGGTCCCAGTTACTTTGATCTTCCTTAATATAGTGCCACAGGTATCCCTTTAATTCCCTGTGACTCCGTTCTAGGCTACCGTTACTTTTTGGGTGGAATGAAGTCGTAAGAATTTTCTCTATCTTTAGTAGTCTACAAGTACTTCTAAATACCTCGCTTAAAAA
>NW_019753188.1:0-237 GCF_002891405.2 Cryptotermes secundus | reverse complement strand
GAAATTATGGTTGAAATACTTACCAAAGATCAGCACTGTAATTTGGCAGAGGATGAAACCAACAATACAAATATTTCCTCTTCGGTTATAGGCCATAATAAAAATGTATGAAGAGAAAATGAATAGTAGTGAATAGTAGTGAACTCCTTGAACACTGAACTAGAATTGCAGAATTTCCACTCAATGTATCTTGTTATATAACCAAGAGTCGGACATATAGAAAACATGTCACTGTCC
>NW_019753187.1:0-237 GCF_002891405.2 Cryptotermes secundus | reverse complement strand
CCTTAGAAATAATTCGCTCTCCGAGCAGCAGGGATAGCTTGGGCATAGTCGCCTATGCTGTATGATAAGCTGCGCTGTCTTGTTGGAAGCATGCTTCGCCAATTCCTTCTTCAGTCCGAAGAATCTATGGTCTATGTCCATGTAGCACTCCGAGTTAATGGTGTTTTCCAAGAAAAATGGGACCAACTGCACCACGGCCAGACACTGTACATTGAAATCTAATTTTGACGGGGTAAA
>NW_019753186.1:0-237 GCF_002891405.2 Cryptotermes secundus | reverse complement strand
CTGATGTGTATATTTACTCCAAGGTATTAATGATGTATATTTTGAGCCATGAACACATACTTTGTTGTATTCCTATATACACCCATTTACTCAGAGGCATTAAAGTTGTCTTATTGTACAGTGAATGTCACAGAGAAATTGGTATATAATTCATATGCAATATATTGTCGCGTATCGGGAGTATAAAGCGAGAAATAACTTCACGATGTATTTGATATAGCGAATTTTATTTCACAT
>NW_019753185.1:0-237 GCF_002891405.2 Cryptotermes secundus | reverse complement strand
GTCGTCAAGGCGAACAGCATTGCTGTAACTGCCTGCAACTGTATGAACATGTGGCTCTTCATGTCGTAATAATTCAGAAATAATCATGGACATGGCCGCCGGCAAGGGGGTGTGTTGGGGGCCAAACGAGCCATCGGCCCCTGGATTTTCCAAAACTCCTAACTAAAGACAATAAATAAATACACAAAGTAATAAAAATCAAAGAATTAATAAATTATTCTTAGATCCGAATTCTCT
>NW_019753184.1:0-237 GCF_002891405.2 Cryptotermes secundus | reverse complement strand
GGAAAGGAAGAACAGGAGAACGAAGGGAGGATGAAAGGAAGAACATGAGAACGAGGCAAGGAAGAAAAGAAGAACGAGTGGAAGATGAAAGGAAAATCATGAGAACGATGGAAGGAAAATAGAAGAGCAGGAGAACGAGTGAAGGAGGAACAGGAGATCGAGGGCAGGAGGAAGAAAGGAAGAACAGTGGAACGAGGGAAGGAAGAGGAAATGAAGAACAGGAGAACGAGAGAGTAA
>NW_019753183.1:0-237 GCF_002891405.2 Cryptotermes secundus | reverse complement strand
CAACAAACCTTCGGGTTTCGTAAGATATTGTCAAGTTCTTGAGTAGCTGAGCGACTGGTGGCTTGTCAAGAAGGCCTTAGTTCTATGGAGTTAGAAAGTATTCGGTTATGCGAAGGTCGTTTATGGAGCCTGTGTTTATTAAATATTTCATAACATTTTGTATTATCAATTCATAGTGAAGAAAATCACGACAAATCTCAGGAGAACAAAGAACGACTCGCAGGGAAGATGTTTCCA
>NW_019753182.1:0-237 GCF_002891405.2 Cryptotermes secundus | reverse complement strand
GTCTTCGTGGTCGATGTTACCGTCCGCCATGAAGACGGGGACTACCTACGGCAGGCCAGAGTGAGTAAATTAAGGAAATATGAAGAGCTTCTGCCGGATCTACAAAAGAGACTAAAGGTCACCAAAGGGGAAGTATTACCAATAGTTGTGGGCACGAGAGGTGTCATACCAAATGACACAATTTTTAACCTCAAAAAGTTAAACATAGGGGACAAAGGTAGACTCTCTACAATATCA
>NW_019753181.1:0-237 GCF_002891405.2 Cryptotermes secundus | reverse complement strand
TTTTACATATTAATTTCACTAATAGCACGTATGGTAAAGTTGTCCTCGTGCTTAACAAATTAAGCACTACGCCATCAAGGCGTATGTGGGAGTGAATGTATAGATCCACATTTTCTTGAACCCCGTACTAGTTAGAGGTGAGTGGTCAGCTTCACACCTCTGTCGTTTTACCACCAAGGAAGGAGCCCCCGTTATCCATTGGATAGGAGGCTGGGTGGACCCCAGAGCCGGTCTGGA
>NW_019753180.1:0-237 GCF_002891405.2 Cryptotermes secundus | reverse complement strand
TTAGCAAGCTAGCCACGCAAACCTAGCAAGCAAAATACGAAAAGCAAGCAACCAAGCACGCAAACAACGCAAAGCTCTCAAGATAGCAAAGCTAAATTAAAGCTTGCAACGCAAATCTAGCAAGCTAGCATCGCAAAACTAGCAAGATAACAACGTATATCTGGCAAGCAAGCAAAGCAAAACTAGCAACGTAGCAACGCAAAACAAGCAAGATAGCAACGAGTAGCTAACAAGCTA
>NW_019753179.1:0-237 GCF_002891405.2 Cryptotermes secundus | reverse complement strand
GTATGTGTTTATTCTGTGTTTGTGTTGTCCTGTGTATAGGCAGAGAACTTGGGACGAGCTGATGACCCGTCCAAGGAGCCCTACCGTCTGTAAAATAAACACGAAACTGAAAAATCAGAGGCCAGGTTCCAAGGAGCTGTAGAACCAGTGAAAAAAGAATATTGAACGTCGAGAAACATTTGCGTTGATTACTTGGTCGCTGAACTTGACAGAATGTTTCCTGTAGAGACAGCAGAA
>NW_019753178.1:0-237 GCF_002891405.2 Cryptotermes secundus | reverse complement strand
TGTGCAGTGCAGTTGGGTTGTGAAGAAGAGTGGAGTACTGAGTTTTCAGTGTTCAGTTCAGTGTTGTTACAGTCAGTGAGAGAGTGAGAAAGTCAGTTAGTAAGTGAATGAGTTTGTTAGCAAGCTGCTGAGTTTTTCAGTAGACAGTTCAGTGCAGCGCAGCTCAGCAAAGCAGAAGTGAATGCAGTACTGTAACTAGCAGTGCTGCTGTAAAGTAATGAGAAAACAAAGAACTGA
>NW_019753177.1:0-237 GCF_002891405.2 Cryptotermes secundus | reverse complement strand
TATCAAGCAAGTAAAGCAAAACAAGCAAGCAAGCAGTCAACTCAAATCTATCAAGCTTGGAGCGCAAGGGTAGCAAGCTAGAAACACAAATCTAGCAACCTAGCAACGCAAAGCTAGCAAGCTAGCAAATCAACGTAAATCTAGCAAGTTAGCAACGCAAAACTACCAAGCTAGGAACGCAAAACTAACAAGCTTGCAACGCAAATCGAGCAAGCAGGATACGGAAAGCAAGCAAGC
>NW_019753176.1:0-237 GCF_002891405.2 Cryptotermes secundus | reverse complement strand
ACCATTAAGATGGATATCCAATACCACGGACTGAGTATGGGAGTTGTACTTTCGAGTTTCAAAATTCGAAAACAATTTCTAGGGTATCTGAGCGCCTATCTGCTCCTCAGGACTGCATTCCATGAAATTAGTTAGATACGTAGACGGTTGGTTAAAAGGTAAAGTTTTCCCTGTAATTAACTATTTAAGCAGTATGCCAGGAAGGAGTATTGGGAGTGGTTGTATAGATAAACGTTT
>NW_019753175.1:0-237 GCF_002891405.2 Cryptotermes secundus | reverse complement strand
GGGTGGGCTTCTGCTTCAAATTCAAGAAGTCCTGGATTCAAATCTGCGAACGGAGACCAGCTATTCTGTCATCTGTTGTCGTTTGCCTCAGGCCCTCCATGCAAATATCTGTATAGTTCTTCTATCCATTTCCCTTCGAAACCATTATTCACTAATTATTCTACCATTTGGTTCTGTACAGACTGTACTGCCGACAGCGTCATTAAATAAACGGCGAATAAATAAATGACAAGGATA
>NW_019753174.1:0-237 GCF_002891405.2 Cryptotermes secundus | reverse complement strand
TCTCCTCCCAATTTGTGCTACATGCCCTGTCCATTCTAAAACTGGCTGACATGTTTAAATCTGAACATTCCCGTTAATACGACAGACTGGTTCGGATTACCTGACTTTTCGGTCACTCTGAACAATTAGCATTTCGTCGCAAACGTTTTGGGAAAATATGCGGAAGAATGTATTACCCTTAGAGAAAGAAACAAAGCAAACTCCGTGGCCTGTAGTCCGCAAACGAACTATACCGAC
>NW_019753173.1:0-237 GCF_002891405.2 Cryptotermes secundus | reverse complement strand
TTGACATAGATATAGGTCTGCAGACAGAAATGCTGGACCTATTAATCACTGCATATTTGAGTTATGTGTAATAATTCAGTAGATATTTCATCATATGCAGAGGAATTTTTGGATTTAGGGGATTTTATTATATGTTTAATATTTGGGAAAGGAGTCCTGAAAGACTGCAGTAAATAATGAAGAGTAGTACCTTTATCGAACTTATGAGAGCTAGGTTTATTTTTGTTCAGGGATTTA
>NW_019753172.1:0-237 GCF_002891405.2 Cryptotermes secundus | reverse complement strand
GGGAATGGCTGGTGAAGACTTAGCGTTTGTTATGATGAATTATAAAGTGTGGAGATTAGCGATGTCGCTGTAATTACTTGTAGTTCCGAGTTGTGTATATATAAGTGGCCAGTAAAGCCAATATCCAATCCAGCCCCCCGTCAGTAGTCACATATGCGTGGAATTGTTATGGAGCTTTGAATGAGAGATTCCTATTGCAAGCAGATGGTGCACTTAACCTCTGCTGTGAGTATTGCG
>NW_019753171.1:0-237 GCF_002891405.2 Cryptotermes secundus | reverse complement strand
TGCCCTTGATATTTCTTAAATGCATAAATTGAGTGTTTCGGTTAATATTTCAAGTAATCGGATAATAAAAATTAAAAAATCAGGGACTAAAGATTAAAACATAACAATTAAAATTGTACTGCAATAGAAATGAAGTATTTTGCAGTAAGCCTCTTTAAAACTTTGTGATAGCTACGTGTTTACATGATTTTTTGGTGGCAGAAGCAACTACAGTGTGGGGCACCTGCATATAGGGAT
>NW_019753170.1:0-237 GCF_002891405.2 Cryptotermes secundus | reverse complement strand
TGAGAGATTTGGGATTCTCATGGAAATGATTTGAAGATTACTGTACTCTGTGATAGGAGGTCATGTGTTGTGGTAAATAGTTACCGACTTTTCGAAGGAACATGAAGCTTCCATCTTCAATGCATAAGAGAACCAACCCTGATGATGACATTTTCCTCCGAGACTTCATTAATGATCTACAAAACTACACGGTATCACGCTCCACGATTCCTAGGAACTTGCTACTTGCATCCGCAG
>NW_019753169.1:0-237 GCF_002891405.2 Cryptotermes secundus | reverse complement strand
CTTTGATAGGTACACTTACTATATGAGGACTTATGGTATATCTGGCTACAATGGGTTCAACTGTGGCATCAGACCATTGCACGTCCATCTGCACACCCACTTGTATGTTCAGGCAGAGCTTGGTCAGATATGATAAGATTAGCAAATGAAGAGACCCCCTAATCATTAGTGTTTAGCTCATCAACTGATCATTCCGGGGCATAGTGGTTGAGGCACTATGCTACAAATCAGAAGGTC
>NW_019753168.1:0-237 GCF_002891405.2 Cryptotermes secundus | reverse complement strand
GAACATTTTTCCTATTCAGACAGATTTCCATTTAATACAAGCACTTCTATATGAAAGAGAATATTATACACTACATACCCCATCTATTTACAACCCAAATCAAAAGTTAGATATTCATGCTATTTACTGTCATGCATTTAGTGATTACACACAAGGTCTGGATTGGTAATTGGATTTATTTGACTCTTACAACTCATAGCTACAAGTAATTATAACATTCTCCCTAATTCAGACACT
>NW_019753167.1:0-237 GCF_002891405.2 Cryptotermes secundus | reverse complement strand
GTTGCTAGCTTGCGAGCTTTGCGTTGCTCTCTTACTAGATATGTTTGCTAGCTTGCTTGCTTTGTGTTGCTAGGTTTCCAGCTTTGTTTGCTATCTTGCCAGCTGTGCGTTGCTCCTTTGCCAGCTCTGCTTTGCTTGCTTTGAAACTTTGTGTTGCTAGCTTGCCAGCTTTCCGTTGCCAGATTGCCTGCCTTGCGTTTCTATACGGTCAGCTTTGCGTTGCTAGCTTGCCAGCTT
>NW_019753166.1:0-237 GCF_002891405.2 Cryptotermes secundus | reverse complement strand
GAAGAAGTTTTAGGCGTGGTATACGAAGTCATTGACATTTTCAGAAAAATAAAAACAGAAGTAAAGCTATCCCTGTAAGAGACCGTGGAGGCCCAGAGGGTTGTGAGAAGTTGAGGCTCCCGCATTTCTAGAAAATCGGCTCATAGATGCCGGCAAGGTTGTCAGCCTTACGCGCCGGCCGCCCTTTACGCTCAGGAATATTCCTGGTACTCATTTCTGCTAGAGGCTGAGTCGACC
>NW_019753165.1:0-237 GCF_002891405.2 Cryptotermes secundus | reverse complement strand
TTTCTAACTTGCTATATTGCGTTGCTAGCGTGTTAACTTTGCGTTGCTAGCTTGCTAGCATTGGGTTGCTTGCTTTTTAGCATTGCGTTTCTAGCTTGCTAGCTTGCCAGTTTTGCGTTGGAAACTTTCTAGCATTGCGTTGCTAGCTTGCTAGTTTTGCGTTGCTAGCATGTACCTTTACGTTGCTAGCTTGCTTGATTATCGTTGCCTTCTTGCTATCTTTGCGTAGCTATCTTG
>NW_019753164.1:0-237 GCF_002891405.2 Cryptotermes secundus | reverse complement strand
CCTCAACACGACTACAGATGCTTTAAACCGTACGCATTTCTCTGAAACGTTTTGTTTATAATACAAAAGTGTACTGCAATATAACTTGATGTAGTATGTTAAAGGTAGCGTAAGGATGTCCCTGTTCTTGACTAATTAAGCACTATGTCATGAAGGTGTATGGAGGGTGTGTGTATAGATCCACATTTTCTTAACATCGGCACTAGCTGGAGATGAATGGTCAGCTTCACACCCCGG
>NW_019753163.1:0-237 GCF_002891405.2 Cryptotermes secundus | reverse complement strand
CGCCCATACAATACCCTTTCATACCGTGTAATACACATGTGTACGGGGTATAATGTAGCGGCTATATTTGCTCGCCACGTTTGAGGCCCACATACCGCCTCTCATTAAGCCCAACACAGCCAGGTTTTCTGCACCTCTAGAACAGATCGCTGTTTTTTCGGCTGAACATCAGCTTGCGTTTGGGGGCCAGTAGAACAACCGGAGACTGAGTCAGGGTTAGGTTTAAGCTGACTACGG
>NW_019753162.1:0-237 GCF_002891405.2 Cryptotermes secundus | reverse complement strand
CTTGCTGTCTGTGTGCAACTTCGGTTAATAGTAACTTGTCTTCTATAACCCTATATGTTTTTGCCTAATTGATCATCAGGTGTGTAAGTTGCTGTGATGAAGGAACCTGGTGCTATACTGTAATTGTGTTCTACTTTTCTGTTTTGTAAATGCCTTGTACTATTCTAGGTTATATGGGTTATTGTGCTATTGCCATGAACATGTTTGATTTATGGGTTTGTTGATTTTTCTTTGGTT
>NW_019753161.1:0-237 GCF_002891405.2 Cryptotermes secundus | reverse complement strand
CTTTATAGAAAGCCGGAGTTAATCCATATATTACTTCTCAGTTATTACATAATTACTCTCTGAAATAGGAGCCGAGATAGGGTAGTCGGTATAGCGACTGACTACGAGCTGGGCGATCGAGGGGTCGGAGTTGTAGTCCCGGTGGAAGCAAGAATTTTGTCTTCTCGACGTCGTCCACACCGGCTCTGGGGCCCACCCAACCTCCTGTAAAATGGGTACCGGGGGTAAAGTGGGAGG
>NW_019753160.1:0-237 GCF_002891405.2 Cryptotermes secundus | reverse complement strand
TGAGGTTTTTTGGCCAAAATTCTATATGCGTTTCTCATCTCATCCGTATGAACTGCATCATCTGACCATCTCTTTCTTGATTTATTATCATAACAGCATTGGTTGAAGGGAAGAAATTGTATGATTTTTCCATCCTCCTGTTTATTCTTTTCTCTTGTGATGAGAGATGAAGTTTCACGTCCTTAGAGAGCAAAAGCTAAAATTATAGTATTGTGTGTTTTAATATTTGTTTTTTTT
>NW_019753159.1:0-237 GCF_002891405.2 Cryptotermes secundus | reverse complement strand
TCATGTCTCTGCAAAGCGATCATATATCATAAAGATATTACATTTATTAGATAATTCTATAATGCAGGAAGTTACTACTGTGGTATTTGTGGTGGAAAAACTGTAACTGAGTGGGTTTTACCTAATACTTCAGTTTCCTCCGCCAATTCTCATCCCATCAATTGCTC
Source organism: Cryptotermes secundus (assembly GCF_002891405.2). Lineage (NCBI taxonomy): Eukaryota > Metazoa > Arthropoda > Insecta > Blattodea > Kalotermitidae > Cryptotermes > Cryptotermes secundus. Next base: position 70 of record NW_019753159.1, on the reverse strand, counting down.
CATATTCACTAATAATCCTATCATCGACATTATATTCATCCAAATGCTTAATCATCCTTTAGGGTATCAG
>NW_019753158.1:0-237 GCF_002891405.2 Cryptotermes secundus | reverse complement strand
GACGTGGGGTTGTATGTGTCATTCATATATACGTTATTTTACCAATTCTATCAATGTAACATTTTATTAAGGTATTTAAATATTTGCCTTTCTTTCCTCTTTTTATAATATTCGTCCTAAATCGTGGCATGTTTAAGGTCGTGACCACTTTCTGACACCAACATATCACGTGTAGGGTGGTACGCGTGACAAAATGACGGGTTCTTGTTCGGATGATTGGATTTATTAGCACTTTGG
>NW_019753157.1:0-237 GCF_002891405.2 Cryptotermes secundus | reverse complement strand
CCGCTTGTCGGCGAAGTTAGTGCCAACTTTTTGCGGATAGTGTGTCGGGTGGACAGCGCAACGAATCCCCACGGCCGTTAAACTCGGTTTTTTAGACCAGAGCAGATATTTCCTTGAAACAGCTCGTCAGTTATCCCCATGAGGCTGAGTGGACCCCGTTCCACACCGACTACTTCTCAGCAAATCTGGTAATGCCGGGAATCGAACCCGGGACCTCTGAATCTGTAGCCAGGAACT
>NW_019753156.1:0-237 GCF_002891405.2 Cryptotermes secundus | reverse complement strand
TAGAACACTCTTACTCGACTAGAATCGAGGTTCAATCCGCTGCAGAACAAAGAGTTTTCTTCTCCTTTGTCACAGCGACCAGACCTTCCTAAGACTCTCGCAGTCTCCTCTCCACCAAATCCGTTTCCTTGCTGGTAAAGCGGCCGGGGTCCGAAGGCAACAGCTCAACTCCATCCAGTGCCGACGTCAAGAACCCTGGAGCTATACCTCCACTCACCCACACGTCTTCATGGCCTG
>NW_019753155.1:0-237 GCF_002891405.2 Cryptotermes secundus | reverse complement strand
TTTCTCCTTTACTGTTCTCCCATTTCTTTTTCCTCATCCTATCACCGTCCTCTCCTTCATTTTAAAACAGTTCCCTTATTCTGCCATTCTCTGTCACTTTATATATCTTTATCATCTTCTCTCATTCCTTTCTTGCATAGTTTTTTCTCATTTTTTCAATACATCCTCATCGTCTTCTCTTCCTGTATCATACGAGTAGTAATGTTGTGTTGGGTTTCCCCGGAGTGACAGGAACTG
>NW_019753154.1:0-237 GCF_002891405.2 Cryptotermes secundus | reverse complement strand
GCAACATATTGCGGAGGTTGTACAGGTAGTGGTATTGGGCAGATATGACAGAGTCACCTACAAATGTCACTAAAATAAACACTTAAATTCAGGCATGTATTTCACAAGGTGTTTCCATAGTATTTTCCATCCCCTGTACATAACAAAAGCCACTGTACTGCTATGTATATGTGATGAGCCCACCCTTTGTTATAGTATCACATGCTACTAAAAGCTGAACTTGATGGAAGTGTGTGG
>NW_019753153.1:0-237 GCF_002891405.2 Cryptotermes secundus | reverse complement strand
TTTTTAATATCTCTTGCAGCAGAATTTTATTTGGAAAATTAGGATGATCATCACTAGATGCACTACGTTAATGTTGAAGAAAGTATGATGACAAGAAGAAAATATGACGACGAATGAAGAGGACGAAGCCTATGTGGATGATGTGGAAGGAGACGACGAGGAAATAGAAGACGATTACAAAGAAGAGAATGGCGATGACGAGGAAAAGGCATCTATGAAGAGGAATAAGAGGGAGAC
>NW_019753152.1:0-237 GCF_002891405.2 Cryptotermes secundus | reverse complement strand
CTGGACTTCTATAACCTGGTCTCGGATGAATAGAGAGCACCTTCTGAAGGGGTTCGATTTCACATGTTATATGCTTGTTACCATGGGAATGCATTATTCCTGCTGCCTCAAACAATTTGTTGCATCACCATTGCAGCCATTGCATAGCAATGAACGTCACATAGCATCTCGCAGTATTTTCGTGCATTAAGAGAATTCTGGAATTTCAGCAACTTTGATACTACTGACGAAAGGAGG
>NW_019753151.1:0-237 GCF_002891405.2 Cryptotermes secundus | reverse complement strand
GCAGCCCCGATAGTTGGCGGGATGGGGCTTCTCTCCTTCCTTCAACTCGCAATTGCAGCAAGCTGGAGTGGAGGTAGCGTTCTCCTTCTCAGGACACTCTTTGTGCAGGTTGCCACCCCTGCACCACATGCAACGGGGAGGTTGTTTGCAATTGGCCCAAACGTGGCCAAACTGTTGGCAGCTGTGGCACTTTGTAAGGCCACTCTGTGCTCTATATGCCTCAACCCGAATGGAAAT
>NW_019753150.1:0-237 GCF_002891405.2 Cryptotermes secundus | reverse complement strand
TATGCGCCATGCGACAAGGAAAGGTCACTACTAGGAATGATGAAATTGGACAAACAAATAGACGAAAGGAAGCAAAATTGTCCGGAATGTCTGCAGAGCATGCAATCAGAGGAGCTCTCAAAATGCTTCTGTATTTTCAACCGATAGGAAGACGTGATCTAAGATGGCCAAGAAGATGACTTGCTGTCTAAGGACGGAATAGGCTAACAAGCTCAACCTTTGCAGATGATGATGATG
>NW_019753149.1:0-237 GCF_002891405.2 Cryptotermes secundus | reverse complement strand
CCCTGGACGTCTGATAAGCCTGAATAATGAACACTCTGTACATTGTAACTTCTATAATGCATTCAGACTACAGATTTTCATTGCTGTAAGTTTCTAAATCATTGTTAGATTATAGTAATGGTGGCACAGTTTGGTATTATATAACCAGGATTTGTTCATTTGAAAATTAGTAATTCAAATGCCAAATGCACAGTGTATATATATATACAGGGTGTCCCAGGAGGAATGTGCCAAACT
>NW_019753148.1:0-237 GCF_002891405.2 Cryptotermes secundus | reverse complement strand
TAGTATGAGCATTACAGTTTGAAGCAACGAGTTCGGTTGTGAGTAGTATTAGCCAGGGGGCAACGGCATGAATACAGAAGCTGAAAAATCTCCATTGTTGAGAGCTGTCACCAAGCAATGACTAGGAAAGACTATAAAAGACTGAGAAGGCTTAGCGTGTGCTGTAGTGATTTGTAAATTGTGTAGATCGGCAATAGCATTGTAATTACTTGTAGTTACGGGTTGTGTGTATAAGTG
>NW_019753147.1:0-237 GCF_002891405.2 Cryptotermes secundus | reverse complement strand
GCTCCTCATTATGCAGTTCTCTCCAACCCGTCACTGCATCTCTCAGGTTGTGGATGGAGACGCCCTCCGGGTACGGAGGGTAACTGCGAATATACTGAACAAGAAGTCGCGGACAAAGGACAAGGGGTGATCCTCCAGCTTGGATGTTGGTCGTCGGGGGACTAACAACTCTTCACCGTAAGAAATAATCCAGTTACGAAAATGAAACCCACGTCTATAGTCACTAATACACATGAC
>NW_019753146.1:0-237 GCF_002891405.2 Cryptotermes secundus | reverse complement strand
TAGTATTTGCAACCCTGTGTCTATAATAATCTTGTTCCATCACATCTAAATCATTTATTGCTGTTTCTGCTTTGAGAGCTAGTGTTTCAATAACTTTTTTGTGTTTGTGATGTAAACTGTACTTCAACCCTTTACTTAACAGTTGTATTTCCTCATTTGTGAACTGTATATTCATATGATATTCTACTCATTGTAGTTTGTGTTATAGTGTATTGTGTTTTTTACTTGTTTATTTAA
>NW_019753145.1:0-237 GCF_002891405.2 Cryptotermes secundus | reverse complement strand
CGTTTCTAACGTGCTAGTTTGCGTTGCCAACTTGATAGGTTTGCGATTCTACCTTGCTAGCTTAGCGTTGCTAGAATGCTAGCTTTGCTTTTTAGAAAGCTAGCTTTGAGTTTCTAGCTTGCTAGCTTGCTAGATAGGCGTTGCTAGCTTGCCTGGTTAGCGTTGCTAGCTTGCTAACTTTGCGTTGCTATATTGCTAGCTTTCCTCTGCTAGCTTGCAATTTATGCGTTGCTAGCT
>NW_019753144.1:0-237 GCF_002891405.2 Cryptotermes secundus | reverse complement strand
TACGTGTTACCTAAGAAAGAAAACACGTTCCCGAGACAACGCATAGAACCGTTATGGAAACGAAACCCTTCAAGTAGTTGTCTTCTAGTCCGTCCGACTTTAGAAGATAAGAGACCAGACCAGATCAGATCTGAAGGAGATCAGTGAAGATTGGAGCGGAGTTGAGATCAGATCAGAGACGATGGACTAGTCAGGTCGCATCATCTGGAAGACGCTATTTCAGAGTGATTGTAGTTG
>NW_019753143.1:0-237 GCF_002891405.2 Cryptotermes secundus | reverse complement strand
TACAGCGAAGGCCGAGGAGTCACAAGATATCTCCCGAAGAAAACATGCCCATAATATACCTGTGGGCATAACAGCAATGAATTGAGTAGGGTAGAAGAGTGCTTAATTCGGTGCAGTGCGAAGTACAAAGTACAGCGTAAACTATTAAGTTCAGTGCAGTTCGGAAGTACTAAGTACTGCGTAAACTACAGGGGGGTCCAAAAAAAAATACTCACTCTTTGATAGTCAATATCTTTG
>NW_019753142.1:0-237 GCF_002891405.2 Cryptotermes secundus | reverse complement strand
GTGGTGTCAGGCAATCATTTGTCAGTTTATAAGAAGAGAAAATGATAAGGGGGATGACAATCCAATTGTAACTCCTGTTACAGTGAGCCTGGGGAAAATGGTGGATATTTAACCTTTAATGTACGGACTTTTAAATTGCCAGGAGCCCCGTATGGCTGGAATTTAAATCACCCTAATTAATTATCACCGCAAATTTTCCGTTCTATGCAACATAGAAATATGAACTAAAAAGAACCT
>NW_019753141.1:0-237 GCF_002891405.2 Cryptotermes secundus | reverse complement strand
GACACTCTGAGGCCCACTCAGATCCTATCAAATGAGGCACTCGGCATTATTCCAGGTTTAAAACGGCCGATGTGTAACGCTGAAGGCTCACCTATGTCTAGTGCTGGGGTAAGAAAATATGGAACCATAATTCTTCACCACTCCACCTCACGAATCCTAGATGTAGTGTTTAATTGAGGACAGGAACAAATGAAGTTTCGAATTCACATTTATAAACAACACAAACTAGGGCTTCCT
>NW_019753140.1:0-237 GCF_002891405.2 Cryptotermes secundus | reverse complement strand
TTAAAAATGCACACTTATTTTTGCATACCTTCTGTAACTCCAAGAATTTTAGAATGAGCGGAAGACCACTAGATGGTAGGAAAATAAAAAAGAAAGTGGAAAATTCCCCGCTTTCATTAAACCCACAAGTTTATTTCCCTGCTCACAGAAGGCAGGCACTGAATTAATTCATAATTAAATTCAGTTCACTTCACCCCTACATATCAAAATATCTCAAAATCATTTTAATATATTCCT
>NW_019753139.1:0-237 GCF_002891405.2 Cryptotermes secundus | reverse complement strand
GTCACTCTGATCGTGTCCAAGAGGGGAAGAGGTGGGCGTGTGTTCATGTGAAATATTGTAAAAGAACACATATTTCATAGCATTCTATGTTAATGGAGAAATTCGAACTCGAAGCTTTAATAATCACATCAGCTGTAAATACGATACGGTCTGTAAGTAAATTACACTAGTTAGTTATTTAGAGAGGGTGGCTTTCCCCACGCACCGCGACCAGTTTGATCTATTGTGCTTCCCTCT
>NW_019753138.1:0-237 GCF_002891405.2 Cryptotermes secundus | reverse complement strand
GGTATGAATGTTGTGTGTTCGTTTATTCCATGTTTGTGTTGCCCTATGTTTAGGTAGCGGCCTCTCGACGGGCTTATCACTGCTTCAAGGAGTCCTACCGTCTGCGTAAAAATGATTACGGAACTGAAGAAGAGGCCAGGGCTGTAGAGTTTTTGATGAATGAATGAATGAATGAATGAATGAATGAATGAATATACTGATAAAACAACTAGCATTGCGACCTTATTGTTAGGGTAT
>NW_019753137.1:0-237 GCF_002891405.2 Cryptotermes secundus | reverse complement strand
GGAAAGAGATGCGGCGTCCTGAACTACCACTCGCGCCTCTGTGGCGAAAACTTGCCTGGCTGGCGTTTCGTTTCATTTACACTCTAACGTCAAACCTTTGGGTTTACCATCTCCAGTTGCCTTCCTAATGCCTGAGTGGTTGCCTGCACTAACTTTTCTAGGCTCTCTTTCTGTCGTACCATCTGATAGCTCACTTCAGATCGGTGATCCTGCATCTGATCTCCAAGTTCATTAACT
>NW_019753136.1:0-237 GCF_002891405.2 Cryptotermes secundus | reverse complement strand
GTATCTGTCCCTTAACTCATTCTCACTTTCCTTCATTGCTCCCACTTAGGGAGTATGACTTGAGGCTGTCCTTTCCCCCATTTCCTACCCCAATGACACTGGTCTGGTACACTTCGATTATCACCCTATTACAGTCATAATGCTTCGCCCTTAAAATATTCTGCTCCTAGAACTGTAAATACTAAAAACTTGAGTATGTTTATCACAAAATCAATGGTCACAACAATAAACAATAAA
>NW_019753135.1:0-237 GCF_002891405.2 Cryptotermes secundus | reverse complement strand
TCGTTCATACTGCCTCTCTTTGAAGGACGTTGAGTGTCTACCGCGACGTGGTTCTGTTCTTTGTATCGTCCCGTTGTTCGGGCCGCTCTGTGTGTCTCCACTATCCAATGGGTACCGGGGTCTTTTTCCCCAGGGATAGAGCGACCGGAGCGCGAAGCTGACCACACCTCCAACTAGCACCGAGGTCGAGAGAACGTGGATCTATACATCCACACCTTCATACGTCATCATGGTAAA
>NW_019753134.1:0-237 GCF_002891405.2 Cryptotermes secundus | reverse complement strand
TAAGTACGTGATCAAGGCGTGTGAGTTCGCCGCAGTTACACCAGTACGCCTTCATAGCGTGCTTAGGCAGAGTGGGAACTTTTTGTCTCTGTTACTGTGCCATTGCACGGACGAGAGTTACGTATTGAGAAGATACTGAAAGTAGAGTCAGATATGTTGAATAAATATCGGACAGCCGACAAAGGGTGGCTCTCGGGTTGCTTCGCTGACAACTATCAACTTCAGAACTTCAGCGCT
>NW_019753133.1:0-236 GCF_002891405.2 Cryptotermes secundus | reverse complement strand
GCAGTGGTAAGGAAAGAAATAACAATCGCAGCCGGAAATCGAACCTAGATTATCCAGTCGTCCAGCCTGTAGTATAGTGACTATTCTGGCTGAGCTACCCCGGTTAATTAAGGCCAAGACATACGATTGAGTAACTTTGACAACTGTCATGTATGGGTGTGTTGTTCTGAGAAGAAAACTTCTGTGGCACTGCTTTTTCTTTCCTTGGCACTACAGCCCCAGTGGGCCTAGGCCTA
>NW_019753132.1:0-237 GCF_002891405.2 Cryptotermes secundus | reverse complement strand
TAGGTGACAGAGTTTGGTATGAGCTGTTATAAGTATCTCCAGGTGCATCAGTTTTCAGTAACCTTCCCTGAACCGAACTTGTCGGCTTACAAAACTCAATACTGGATTGGTCAATACTATCTATCTATGGCTCCACTGCCCTTACTTGGGCCTAGGTCACTTTTTATTATCTTAATCCTATACACAGTCGGTAGGACTCCTGGGGCGGGGGGTCAGCCCGTCGCAAGGCCTCTATCT
>NW_019753131.1:0-237 GCF_002891405.2 Cryptotermes secundus | reverse complement strand
GACGATATTTATTTCTATTTCTCTGTTCGCAGGTAAAAGTGAGGGCTTCGATTTCCGCAGATGGATCATAACAGTACATCAGCCATGGAGAACAAAGGAGGGCTCTACATGTGCCCAGTGTGCTCTGATTATTTTCTACCTCCAATATTGCAGTGTCATAATGGACACCGGATTTGCACCGAATGTCGTCCCAAGTTGACTGACTGTCCAATGTGCAGGGCAGCTTTTGGAAACATT
>NW_019753130.1:0-237 GCF_002891405.2 Cryptotermes secundus | reverse complement strand
CTAAGCAACAGCTCGGTAAACAAATTTCCGCGTAAGCGGTGACATCAGCAACAACAGAAACGGTGTTTTCCGTGAGGTCTGTGCAGAGTGCTTATAAGGGAAATGACCGCAGTGACAGTTCAAGGGCAGTTACGAGTCAATTGTAAGCTGGAGGAGTGAGTCCAGTAGAAATTTTAATTCTGAGGTTTCAGATTTATTGAAGGCGATATCACAGTGATATCTGAAGTGCTAGTTTCT
>NW_019753129.1:0-237 GCF_002891405.2 Cryptotermes secundus | reverse complement strand
TAATGTGAGAATAATGCATGGCCAAACAAAGTGAGCAGTTTTGAGAAAACTGTAATGAGAAACAATTTTCCTGACTAAATTTACAGTATTTAAATTTGTCTAATTTATTTGTTTATGTTGGTGAACCTGGAACAAATCATTCATTCATAACTGATAGTATTTTTTCATAAAAATACAGGGGGTTTCAAAAAGATCTTTACAAATTTGAAAGCTTATATAAATTTATACAGAGGACAT
>NW_019753128.1:0-237 GCF_002891405.2 Cryptotermes secundus | reverse complement strand
CAACCCACTAGCAATAATAATAATAAAATAACCTATATTAAATTCAATAAAATCCACACGATACATTTACATATTGAATACAGACCGACATTAAGATATGAGAGCTGCTTCTACACACTATTTCAGCGGACTTTAGGATTGTGACTGTGTACTTTTGTAGGTGGATAGCGGGTATGACGCCTCAGTCTTCAATGTTGAAGTGTGTAGGGTGGAGTATTTCACCTATTATAAAGCCTG
>NW_019753127.1:0-237 GCF_002891405.2 Cryptotermes secundus | reverse complement strand
TTGCTAGATTCGTAGCTTGATATATGTGATTTGCTAGCTTGCTATATTTGCGTTGCTTGCTTACTAGTTTGCGTTCCTTGCTTGCTTGCTTTTGGTTCCTTGCTTGCTTGCTTGATGTTTCTTGCTTGCTTGCTTAGCGTTGCTAGCTTGCTAGCTTTGCTTTGCTACCTCGCAATATGTCCGTTGCTACCCTGCTAGCTTTACGTTTCTAGCTTGCTAGATTTGCGTTGCTAGCTT
>NW_019753126.1:0-237 GCF_002891405.2 Cryptotermes secundus | reverse complement strand
AGAAGTTTCCTGGTTAGTAAAAGTGAATGTCTCACTCTCTCTTCCCGTGGAAACAGTCGCTGCGTCTAAATTTGGTTTTGGAAGTTGAATTGATTTGTTAGAAATTTGGTTTCGGCCCGCAGCACGGACTGAAGGGGGAAGAGTGCCCTCACGACATGGTCAAGGGTGAACCAGTCGTGAGGTAAATCTTTGAGTTTGTAAATTCAGGAATACAAGTAAGTGACTTACTGAAGTAAT
>NW_019753125.1:0-237 GCF_002891405.2 Cryptotermes secundus | reverse complement strand
ATGTGCAAATCGCGGACCGGTGTGCGCCTTGGAAAATTGCCAATGATCTTCTTTGTCGGTTTTTATATCGGCGTCCATTTTCGCCAGCAGGCGTTCGAACAAATTTTCCATCTCCATTATGTGGAAGTATAATTCGTTGAGGCGTGTTCAAGTTCGTAGAGACTTCTGACATCAAATTGTCGCGTGTTGGGTATGTAACGCGACAAGTAACTTCACGCCGTTCTGGATCTAGCGAAT
>NW_019753124.1:0-237 GCF_002891405.2 Cryptotermes secundus | reverse complement strand
GCTAGATTTTGAAGGTTTTATTTTCCTGAAATGTTTCTAGGCATCTGTAGTACGTTGAATGTTGCATGTGATGTATCATTCCACTAAGCCGTGCTTTGTTACTACATCATAGAGTTCCCAGGATGTCTAATGCTGAAGTTTATCATTTACTTATTTTCTGTCTTCATTGCAGTCTGTATCCATATAATAACATAGAGCTGTCATATGTTGAGGATTTGTAACAGGATAACTAATGAT
>NW_019753123.1:0-237 GCF_002891405.2 Cryptotermes secundus | reverse complement strand
ATTCGAGTCCCGATGAGGTCACTGGATTTCGTAATTGACGTAATCATTCCAGCCTCGCTATGGCACTGGGCCGACTCAGTCTCTAACAAAAATGAGCACCAGCAAACTTCCTGAGGGTAAAGGGCGGCCTGCGGAGTAGGCTAACAACCTCACCGCCATGTGTGAACCTATTGTCCGGAAATGTGGGAGACCCGACGACTCACAACCCTACGCGTTTCCATTGCCTGTTACAAGGAT
>NW_019753122.1:0-237 GCF_002891405.2 Cryptotermes secundus | reverse complement strand
ATTGGTGGAATGAAAATTAGTTGTCGAACCGAAGTACTCCCAGAAGATCTGCCCCAGCGCCACTTTGTCCATCACAAATTCCACATGACCTGACCTGGGCTTGAACCCAGGCCGCCGCGATGGGAAGCCGCGACTAACGGCTTGAGCTATGACGCGGCCTAACCTCTTAAGGCCAAGTTTCATAAAATCTAGCACTAATTTCATATTAATAGAAGTCAATATAAGTGCTTTTGCTAT
>NW_019753121.1:0-237 GCF_002891405.2 Cryptotermes secundus | reverse complement strand
ATTTGTGATAACTTTCAATTTGTCTCTCTCTAAGATATACCCCGGACAAGATTCTACATGCGTTTCTTCCTTCCCCGGTATAGATAAATACCAAGCCCATCATGGCTTCATTTGTTTCACATTGTTTTGACTAACAGTACATAACCTATGTAGAAGACGTAAAAGTAAAGTAAAGGTATCCCTGCAACAGGTCGTGAAGGCCCATAGGATCGTGAGACGTTGAGGGTCCCACATTAT
>NW_019753120.1:0-237 GCF_002891405.2 Cryptotermes secundus | reverse complement strand
CCGAAGAGTCACACACTCGATCTTTATTTATATGTGGCTTTGCCTTGGAAACACAGAGCTATTTATGAATTTTTTGCACCAAACATTCTAAAAAAGGCAATCACTTTAGTGTAGCATTTTCTCCCTCGGAACTCCAAGAATCAAATATTAGTTTCACTAGGACATACAGTGGTTAGAATTTCCTGCATCTAGCCAGATATGTGAATCAATCTATTCAAGCTACAATAGGAAATAACA
>NW_019753119.1:0-237 GCF_002891405.2 Cryptotermes secundus | reverse complement strand
TAGCTTGCTAGTTTTGCGTTGCTAGCTTCGTTGCTTTGCGTTGTTAGCCTGGTAGCTTTGCGTTCTAGCTTGCTTGCTATACGTAATCCCTTGCTTCCTTTGCGTTGCAAGCTTGCGATCATTACGTTTCTACCTTGCTAGCTTTCCGTTTCTAGCTTGCTAGATATGCTTAGCTAGCTTGCCAGCTTTGCTTTACTAGCTTTGCAGCTTTGCGTTGCTATCTTGGAAGCTTTGGGT
>NW_019753118.1:0-237 GCF_002891405.2 Cryptotermes secundus | reverse complement strand
AGCATGAATCAGCAACTACTACCTGAGCCAAAACATTCAACGCATTCTTTATAGTTGCTGTGGAAGCTCCATGTCATTGTCTTTATCAGGAGTAATATTGTTGTATTCATTGTCAGTTTTACTGCTGAAACGATGCTTTTTGCTGAAATACATTTGCTTCAGTTCATTTCAGCTGAGCATTACACAAGTATTCTAGTGGCCAGTATGTTCTGAACTGATGAAATACACAGTGTATAT
>NW_019753117.1:0-237 GCF_002891405.2 Cryptotermes secundus | reverse complement strand
GCTTTGCGTTGCTATCTTGCTAGCTTTGCGTTTCTAGCTAGCTAGCTATCTGTTGCTAGCCTGCTAGCATTGCGTTGCTAGCTTGCTAGCTGTGTGTTGATATCTTGCTAGCTTGACTTTGATAGCTTGGTAACTTTGAGTTGCTAGCTTACTAGATTGCTAGATTTGTGTTGCTAAATTGCTAGTTTTGCATTGCTATCTTGCTAGTTTTGCGTTGCTATCTTGCTAGCTTTGCGT
>NW_019753116.1:0-237 GCF_002891405.2 Cryptotermes secundus | reverse complement strand
CCAGGTTGGTGTTTCGATTGTTTTATTTCCCTTTCTTTAAAATATAATTACACCGTTTCCGCTTTAGATTAATGATAAGTTGATAGGATGTTCATGCATCATTCCTCATGTTAACCTGTTACTTTGGTGTTTTGCTGGACGCCTCTTTCAATGTGCTACACCCTGAGCAGGCCTGTATATGTTCTAGGTTGTAACTAAAGTACGTTAAGAAAGCAGTCTTCTGGGATTTGGCACCGT
>NW_019753115.1:0-237 GCF_002891405.2 Cryptotermes secundus | reverse complement strand
GTTTTATAATTCTTTAAGGTATTACATTACGCAAATAAACCATTTCGCATGCGTTTTAGAAAGAAGAAATCGTACCGTCTCCCATAATTCTTTATGTTCGTAATACCTGATGTACTTATCTATAAGACCGTTCTCTACAACAAATTCTTAAGCATCTGAAATGTTCCAGAGCATTTACATCCAGTCATATTAACTTTTGAGTTAATTTTTGGGTTATCCGCACCCGGGGCTCGACAC
>NW_019753114.1:0-237 GCF_002891405.2 Cryptotermes secundus | reverse complement strand
GGACCGGTAAACACCACACGACCAAACACACACAAGGCAACAATGAAAGAATGTTATTGCACATTGTTAGGCAACACAGCACCAATGAAGACGCGGTTAGGAATCAAGTGAATTTTTCTCTGTGTGGTCTTCCTTATGCAACAATAGAATTGTATTTTCTGTGCGTGGTCCGTGCGGAGGCTATATAACTAGAATACCCGCAGTTCAGTTCAGTTCTCGGCAGGAGACAGCCAGAGG
>NW_019753113.1:0-237 GCF_002891405.2 Cryptotermes secundus | reverse complement strand
CTTGGGTACTACTTAACTAGAAATTTGGGGATTTCTTGGATGAAACTAAGCAGACCGTAATTGCAAGCAGACGATACGGTTACCCACTAACAAATTAAAATTTGAAAGAATCAGTTTTATTACACTAACAGAATAAATAAAGACAGTCAGAGCGCCTGTGTAAATGAGTGAGTGATTGTACAGCAACATTGTAACAAGTTAGTCTAAGTAAAGCTTTATTATAAGGGAGTGAAACTG
>NW_019753112.1:0-237 GCF_002891405.2 Cryptotermes secundus | reverse complement strand
CTTATTTTATAAATAAAACAAAATTATTTTTATTCGCTTTATTCTTTGCTATATGGGTGAGCCTGGGATAGGTTAGTCAGTATAGTGACTGGCTATGGCCTGGATGAGCAAGGTGTTGGATTTCGAGTCACAGTAGAGTCAAGAATTTTGTCTTCTCCACGTTGTCCAGACTGGCTTTGGGGTCCACCCAATCTCCTACTCAAAGAGTACTGGGGGCTCCTTCCCCTGCGGTAAAGT
>NW_019753111.1:0-237 GCF_002891405.2 Cryptotermes secundus | reverse complement strand
CCTCATCGGGACTTGAACCCGCGACCTTCCGGCTTGTAACATAGTTGCCCCAATCAACTACGCTACCGCGTAAGTAAGTAAAACAGCTGGCTGAATCGTCATCATATGTATTAATGGCGCCATGCAAGAAGAGAGAAAGAAGTCTTGTTTCGACGAAGAAAATGAACGAGGTTTTGTTTCCCAAAGAAATGCGCAACACGGGGTAGGCGGAAGGTGCTGGGCGTCGTGTGTGTGTGT
>NW_019753110.1:0-237 GCF_002891405.2 Cryptotermes secundus | reverse complement strand
AGTTGCCGACTTCTGACTGTAGAGGTCTGTATTCAGTCATATTTCGGTCCACACGATATACATGATGAAGAAAAGGCACGGATGAGGCTGCTCTGAGCACTTTGTTATGCCACATTGGAGGCGGAATGTACTAACTGGGCCACGACCATCTCCCTCGAAATCGTTTTCAGTTCATTAGACATGCTACAACCTCAGCTACGTAGTCTCGAAACCGATAGCGCAGTTACATGACTTAGT
>NW_019753109.1:0-237 GCF_002891405.2 Cryptotermes secundus | reverse complement strand
TCTAAGGCATATACTGTCTTCGCTTGTTCGGAAACCGGGATTGTGGGTTCGAATCCCACAGAAGGCATGGATGTTTAGTATGTGTATATGTTTATGTTTATATTGTCCTGTGTTAAGGTAGAGGTCTTGCGACGAGCTGATCGCTCGTCCGAGGAGTCCTACCGTCCGTGAAAATGATCAAATGAAAAAACAACCTCGATACCGTAAGGTGTAAGAGGAATGGATTAAGTAAAGTAA
>NW_019753108.1:0-237 GCF_002891405.2 Cryptotermes secundus | reverse complement strand
TTAATTAGTTAAGTACAGGATGAACTTTACCTTTGATCTCGGTTTGGTTTCACATGGAAGAACTGGGAAAATCACAGTTCAGCCAACTTCTGTATTCGACCCACTGTGATTTTGAGTGCCCACTTCTGCAGTTCACATTTACTTCGTGTTGGTGTGCGCTTCCGAATGGAATGTATTGTACGCTGCCGAAGAAGGTCCATCTTCTGTCGTTTTTATTTGTTGAATGTTGTCTGTTGT
>NW_019753107.1:0-237 GCF_002891405.2 Cryptotermes secundus | reverse complement strand
GTGGGGTATTTCTACATTCCTGATCTTTAAAAAAAACTTTCCTACCAGCTTGTTGAAAAATAGTTGTCAGTTAATATCTGCTGTTGTTAACCATTTCTGTCAACCATATTGTAAAGCTGACCTTTATTTCTATGTAGTGCTTACCTGTAGAATATGTGGACCCTTACCTCCATGCTCCCTGTATGCTTTCACAGATGTAACCTTACCCTTTTACATTTACCACACACATCCACATGT
>NW_019753106.1:0-237 GCF_002891405.2 Cryptotermes secundus | reverse complement strand
GGCCGCGCGGTCTAAGACATGAACTGTCTTCGCCCGCTCGAACACAGATGTCGTGGGTTCGAATCTCACTCGAGTCATTGATGCCTGTGTGCGTATATTCTGTGTCTGTGTTTTCTGTGTGTAGGAAGAGGCACTGCGACGGGCTGATCTCCCGTCCAAGGAGTCTTATCGACTGTGTATAGATTAAGAAAATGAAAAAGCGGCCAAGGCCCAACAAAGGGCTGTAGAGCCATAATA
>NW_019753105.1:0-237 GCF_002891405.2 Cryptotermes secundus | reverse complement strand
ATTAAATTTAACCAAGAATTCTTTCTCGATTTCAACATATTATAATAGAAATCAATTATTTTGTGAAAATTTTCACACAAATTTTGGGAATTCTACAAGTCTTTTTGACGATTTAGATAATTCTTTAAAGAATTTAAAGGAATTTAGAACGATTCTAAGTTAAATTAAAGTATTAATTTAATTTTCAACGATTTCAAGGAAGTGTATATAATTTCAACCTAAAATTCTTTGAAATGT
>NW_019753104.1:0-237 GCF_002891405.2 Cryptotermes secundus | reverse complement strand
TTTTTTTGCAGCTATAAACCAAGTCGTATAATATAAGGATGATCGCACAGAAGTATAGAATAGATGTCCTGGTGGCCTAGAGGTAAGACACCGGCGTAGTAAATGAAAGGTCCATGGTTCAAAACCACAAGGATTTTTGTAATGAAATTTTTGTGGAATTATAAAGCGAGACGTAACATAAGAGGAAGATTGAAGTTGAAAATTTTACGTGGCGTTGGTGGCCTATTGGTAAAACAC
>NW_019753103.1:0-237 GCF_002891405.2 Cryptotermes secundus | reverse complement strand
TATGTGTGTGTCTGTGTGTGTGTCTGTCTGTCTATATGTGTGTGTATGTATTTGTGTGTATGTGTGTGTGTGTATGTGAGTGTGTATGTGTACGTGTATGTATGTGTGTGTATGTGTATGTGTATGTTTATGTATGTGTGTATGTGTGTGTGTGTCTCTGTGTGTGTATATGTATATGTGTGTATGTGTGTGTATGTGTGTGTGTATTTGTGTGTATGTCAGTGTGTATGTGTACGT
>NW_019753102.1:0-237 GCF_002891405.2 Cryptotermes secundus | reverse complement strand
GGAAAGTTTGTGCTGTAATTAAATTGACATAACAGTTGAAGGATACCCACCGGACAGAAATGACGTGAGCACATAAGCCGAAAAATTATCGTTGTTTATTTCTGTTGCCATGAAACGACTAGAGATGACATTGTAGGCAGTAGAAAAAAAGCACATAGTGATTTGTAAATTGTATGAAATCAGCGATATCAATATAACTGCTCCCAGTTTCGGGTTTTGTTCTCATCAAAACTTTCA
>NW_019753101.1:0-237 GCF_002891405.2 Cryptotermes secundus | reverse complement strand
AGGAAGATTCCTGGTACTCATTTCTGTTAGTGGCTGAGTTGACCTCAGGGCCACAGTGCAGCTGTAAGGATTAGGTCAACTGAAAAATATGTAGACTTCATTGGGTCTTAAACCGGCGATCTTCTGTCTTGCAACATAGTGCCTCAACCAACTATGCTACTGTGGGCCCCTATAAATTTGAGTTAAATGTTAGGAACATGATATGGGGAAGGACACTGCATGGAAGAGTAGAGGGAA
>NW_019753100.1:0-237 GCF_002891405.2 Cryptotermes secundus | reverse complement strand
ACAAATAACTTCACGTAGGTCAAGGATGTAGCGAATATTTACTCTCCTTCACTTTTACACTTATACAGTTCACCATAACACAATTATCTTAGGTTTATACAATCAATTGCTGTTCAACTACATATCTCGGCGAATGCTGGACTTAAACTCTCTTCATCAACGACTATCTCAAGACTGACTCTCACACGGGTTTATTCAATTCTGTCTCGGTGGATGCATTCAACTCATTATATACCC
>NW_019753099.1:0-237 GCF_002891405.2 Cryptotermes secundus | reverse complement strand
TCTGTCTTCAAACTACCCATTTCGGTTGTGCTGGATAATGCCACAGCCTGGTTAACATTTCGCAAAATTAAAACGAGAGAAATAAATTAACGATGACACCGATAAGTATTAATGTCTTACAAATAAAATTGTATATCTGATGAGACGTAAAATCTAAAGCCTTTGACTATTTACATCGAATTAACGAGGTCGACGCCGGTCACGGTAGCCCAGCGGTCTAAGGCATGCACTGTCTTC
>NW_019753098.1:0-237 GCF_002891405.2 Cryptotermes secundus | reverse complement strand
CAACAGGTCGTTTCCGGTTATTTTTGGGTCCCCCTTCGTATATGACATCCCATCACTAATGAACTATACCCTCTTACAATTTATTTATTAAAACCGTCACAACACATTTTTAACAACTACAGCGGCTTGTACCAACTCGTTAGAATATTTATTACAGTTAGTATGTTAAAAAATATATTCTTTTTTTATGATTTTTTTTAAACCAAATTGGTTCGTGTCCTTTTTATGTATCCTCTT
>NW_019753097.1:0-236 GCF_002891405.2 Cryptotermes secundus | reverse complement strand
TCCTTAATTATCCTCACGAAGCTCAGTGGACCCCGTTCTAGACCCGCTACTTCTCAGAAAATCTGGTAGTGTAGGGAATCGAACCCGGGACCTCTGGATCTGTAGCCAGGAACTACTAGACCACAGTTCGCCGACAAGCGGCGGTCGCTCGGTCGGCATAGATCGCTTGCGGACTACAGGCCACGGAGTTTGTTTGTTTTTGTCTGCTACATGTAGGATAATTTCTAATTTATTCT
>NW_019753096.1:0-237 GCF_002891405.2 Cryptotermes secundus | reverse complement strand
CGTTGCTAGCATGCAAGCTTTGAGTTGCTAGCTTGCTAGATTTGCTTTGCTAGCTTGTTAGCTTGCTAGATTTGTGTTGTAAGCTTGCTAGTTTTGCGTATCTAGCTTGCAAACTTTGCTTTGCTAGCTTGCCAGCTTTGCGATGCTAACTTGCCAACTTTGCTTTGGTGTCTTGCAAGTTGGCGTTGCTAGCTTGCCACATTTGCGTTGTTAGCTTGCCAGCTTTGCGTTGCTATC
>NW_019753095.1:0-237 GCF_002891405.2 Cryptotermes secundus | reverse complement strand
TGTTACTACCTTGCTAGCTTTACGTTGCTAGCTTTGCTAGTTTTGTGTTTCTTGCTTTCTTGCTTGCTTGTTTTGCGTTCCTTGCTAGCTATCTTTCGTTGCTATATGGCTAGATTTGAGTAGCTAGCTTGCTAGATTGCTAGATGTGTGTTGCTAACTTGCTAGCATTTATTTGCTATCTTGATAGCTTTGCGTTTCTATCTTGCAAGATTTTCGTTTCAAGCTTGGAAGCTTTGC
>NW_019753094.1:0-237 GCF_002891405.2 Cryptotermes secundus | reverse complement strand
TTTTTCCTCACAGGCTTACTTAATAGATGTCCCGATCGCTACTGCTCGATTTAATATTAAATAAAACTGCAGTTTCATTATATATGATGGGCGATTTCTCTGAGAGCACTTTATAGTCTAATTCTTTGAGATTTTTGTATTAAACCCCATACTGATTAACCGGTTATTTAATTACTTAGATTTTTTCAACTACTCTTCCAGCCCATTTTGGGCCCTGGCCTCTTATTCAGTTCCGTA
>NW_019753093.1:0-237 GCF_002891405.2 Cryptotermes secundus | reverse complement strand
GTCATATCCCAGAGCTAAAATGTTGCTAACATTCTACCAGACTACGTGGCTCTTATATCCAAAAAGACCGTAATAGTAAAAAATAATTTCTTGAAGTTGGAAGTTTGAACCTGAAGGCTGACTGTCGTAATCTCAAAGTTATGCATTGTTTCGTTTCTTTTACATTTAGAAGAGAAGATTTTTTTGGGGGGATAATATGTGCACGTATATTCTCTCTCTAGATAATGTGGGTCAGAC
>NW_019753092.1:0-237 GCF_002891405.2 Cryptotermes secundus | reverse complement strand
ATCTAATAATGTGAAAGACATTATCGCTAATTGTTACTATTTCTCAATTGCTCTCGACGAAAGCATAGATATTTCAGATACTAATCAGTTACTGATATTTGTTCATGCAATTAAGGAAGGTTTTACAATTTTTGAAGAGTTATTAAAAGTGTGTTCTTTACACAGCACAACTAAAGGTGTTGATATTTTTATTGCTGTTAAGAGTGCAGTGGAGGAATTCGGTGGTTTTGAAAAATT
>NW_019753091.1:0-237 GCF_002891405.2 Cryptotermes secundus | reverse complement strand
TGCTAGCTTGCCAGGTTTGCCTTGCTAGCTTGCCAGGTTTGCGTTGCAATCTTGTCAGGTTTGCGTTGCTTGCTTGCTTCCTTTGCGTTTCTTGCTTGATAACTTTGATTTGTTAGTTTTGCATTGCAAGCTTTCTAGCTTTGCGTTGCTATCTTGATAGCTTTGGCTTGCTAGCTTGGTAACCTTGAGTTTCTAGCTTGCTAGATTTGCGTTGCTACCTTGCTAGCTTGGCGTTGC
>NW_019753090.1:0-237 GCF_002891405.2 Cryptotermes secundus | reverse complement strand
CTTTCCAGTTTCTTAATCTCCAGATGAAACTTATTCATCATCTACGAAATACCAAATATTTGGTGTTGTCACAGCATTCATTAATAAGACTTCTATCATCTAGGATATAATACCGTGTAGCGCCGTGTTACCTTTGGCCTAACAATACTGAAGCCATGACCTAATTAAGGCAACGTATAAGACTATTGTATCAATGAAACGAAAAATTCTATGTAACAGAAACAATAATACAAACCA
>NW_019753089.1:0-237 GCF_002891405.2 Cryptotermes secundus | reverse complement strand
ACCAAGCACCAACCTAACACAAGTCTAAAGCATTACTGATAGATCTGCCTGTTTTATTTCCAAAGCTGGTCGAGGCACTATGCTACAAGCCAGAATGTCATGAGTTTGATTCCCGACAATGTCATTGGATTTTTCAATTGGTCCAATCAATGCAGCCACACTTTGGCCATGGTGCTGACTCAGCCTCTAACAGAAATGAGTAGCAGAAATTTTCCTGGGTGAAGCCTCAGCGTCTCA
>NW_019753088.1:0-237 GCF_002891405.2 Cryptotermes secundus | reverse complement strand
TACTCGGAGAAAACCTGCCCCAACGCCACTATACTAATATGTAACTTCTCACTCCTGAAAAGTCTGCCAGTATGAATAAACTGTTTTCTGGTACGCATACTGCCACGTACCGGTTAAAAAAACACAAAGCATAACAAAAGAAAATTACATTGACAAAAAATTATTAACAGAAATTCGGTGAATGTTCACTACCATTTGGTTTATAATCTTACGTCTTCCTCTCTCTATCCAAACATT
>NW_019753087.1:0-237 GCF_002891405.2 Cryptotermes secundus | reverse complement strand
ATGAACTGGAGTTGAGAATTGCCACAGCTGTCGAGACAGTTAACAAGAACATATTAGAAAGAGGACGGGATGAGCTGGAATACAGACTGCACATTTGTCGGGTCACGAATAAATTCAACACCTTAATGGTACGTAAAATTTTCAGAGTTTGTCATTCAAATGACACGTCTTACAACTGTATAGCATTAATACTTAAACAAATTAAAAGTGTATTAATCATTTGCCTACACCTGTATT
>NW_019753086.1:0-237 GCF_002891405.2 Cryptotermes secundus | reverse complement strand
TCTAACTTACTCGTATACGTGTTAAAATGATTCCTCTTTTGGCTCATAGAGTGCACTTCGGAAAGTCCAGTATGTGAAACTGCCTTTTTCTATTCGTGCGATTGGTATTATGCGTACAGACCGATGTCCATTGGAAACACCGGAACTGGGAAAGGGAAGTTTCATTCTTCATCCAAGAGTACGGGCCTATATGCTCGCAGTTATATGCGTGTATGTAGTGTGAGAAATTGTACGTAT
>NW_019753085.1:0-237 GCF_002891405.2 Cryptotermes secundus | reverse complement strand
GAGAATTCGACGTTTCAGAGACCATCTCTGATGCCCCAGACGCAAAGACATGGCAGTCTTCGAGATGTCAGAATTTTAATTCATATCGATGTGGCCAGACGAATTTATTCCACATCCTCACGTCATGTTTCATTCATGTCAAGTTTAATATTCTCGTAGGAGGAAGATCAGGCAGGGAAATTTTAAAACTTAAATAATAATATTAAAATATTATAATATTAATAATAAATTACAGTT
>NW_019753084.1:0-237 GCF_002891405.2 Cryptotermes secundus | reverse complement strand
ACACACCACACTCAAACAAAACACAGCACACAAAATTACACAAACAATAAAGGACACTACACAAAATGAATACAATGCAAATAGGATTTCAATTACAACTACAATTAAATAAATTAATATTAATAAAAAGTAAGTACGAGTATGCTAGGCCAACCTCCTTACCAGCATCAATTAAAGTTTTGTGTTAAATGTTACAACCTCCGTCCCAAGTGCAAACAATATATATTATATGTCTTT
>NW_019753083.1:0-237 GCF_002891405.2 Cryptotermes secundus | reverse complement strand
TTTCTGATTAGTCAGCCATTAACTCACATCTGTAATCACTCAGTATTCACAGAGATCTTCCCTGATGACCTTTAAGATTTCAAAAGTAAGACCACCATGCAAAACCGGTGATGACACTAGTATGTCAGATTAGAGAACAATTTCACTATTAACTCCTTTGCTAAAGCACTTGAGACAGATTCATACAGTGGCTTAAGTCATCATTTGCAGACTAATAATACACTAGTCATAAAGGTT
>NW_019753082.1:0-237 GCF_002891405.2 Cryptotermes secundus | reverse complement strand
ATTCCCTTCCAGCTAAGGAAGTGTCAGTTTTTGAAAAAGAGAATTCCATTTAATTGATCCGAGGTTCTTTGATATGCATAATATGCCTAAATCTTTCAAATATTGCTCCAGATGGGCCATCGCAAGGATGTCATGATGGGGTTGGTGCGAACGTAGTTTTAGTGACAATTTCTTTATTAACACCGTCACAATACAACTATATCAAGGTCAGCGCCTGGTTTGGCTCTGCTACATGTT
>NW_019753081.1:0-237 GCF_002891405.2 Cryptotermes secundus | reverse complement strand
CTTCGGATGTTGTCGGGCATAATTGTTGAGGTCGTGTAGCCGGTCCGAAAATTCCATCGCCTGGTCGATAATAGGTCTTTCCTTGTCCGGGGGTGCACCGAATAGCAGGTCGCAGGTCAGACGGAGTTCTTTTCTCCGAACACGAGATTAGCTAGTGTCAAGCCCGTAGTGTTGTGGGTGGATACCCCTTAAGGAAGGAGGAAGATAGTAATTTCGCGTCCCAGTCCCTGTGATGTT
>NW_019753080.1:0-237 GCF_002891405.2 Cryptotermes secundus | reverse complement strand
GCATGACAATATCTCCTGTTCAGTTTCATATGGGACCACTTTTGAAGAGACTTTCTCATCAGAGTTCTGTACATATTTTTCGTTTCACTTATCTGAATTAAATGTATAGCTATTATAATATCCTACATTTCATTACCTAACAAAAATAGACAGCATACACAAATAATGGAGTTCCTCATTATGAAATATCCTAATTTCATCCTCCTTAGGTCAAAATGTTCTTCACAGCATTATGTT
>NW_019753079.1:0-237 GCF_002891405.2 Cryptotermes secundus | reverse complement strand
AAGAAGTACAGTATACACCATCGTCAGAATCCTTTCAAGTCCAAGTGTTATTTTATTTGCAGAATAAATCAGATTCTTCTGCATCTTATGTTTGGTGTTTCTTGATATTATTTTATTTTCAATACAGTCTGTGATGAAGTGTTGCAGTTCTTATGTGTATATCTATTGAAGCTGGGATGTGATGCTGTGTCATCTCATAGATCATTACTGATATTGTGGAGGAACCTGCTGCCTCCA
>NW_019753078.1:0-237 GCF_002891405.2 Cryptotermes secundus | reverse complement strand
AGAATAACAGAGGACAATCAACTGTCCGACTTGGTGATCTATATTTGGTCCACATGAAGTTAGCTCAGTCCGAGATTCAAACATCCAGATCCAGAATTCGAGAGGCTACAGACTTCAAGATTTAAACAACAGACATCGTTCAAGGCAGTTTGATAGTTGAAGTGTTACCAAGCAACAACTAAGGAAGCAGATGTTGAAGACTTTGTGTATTATAGTTACAGTAATCTTCAGAGTGTT
>NW_019753077.1:0-237 GCF_002891405.2 Cryptotermes secundus | reverse complement strand
TTTCTAGATTCATCATGGAGTGGAACCTGCAAAAATGCTGAACTTAGGTCCAATGATGTGAGATAACGTGCTCCATTAAATTTCTGAAGTAATTCTTGTAACGGTGGAGCTCGTTCACGGTCTGGAATAGTAAACTGATTTACTTTCCTTGCATCTATACAAATCCTGATCTTTCCCCCTTCCTTGCTAATTACGGTCAGTGGGTTTAAGATGGGAGAAGCACTAGCCTCCAAGATG
>NW_019753076.1:0-237 GCF_002891405.2 Cryptotermes secundus | reverse complement strand
ACTTTTTTAGCATATTCCTGTACCATAGGACGCGACAACCGGTGATTTTTCGCCCTCACTGACAAACCACTTCCACACTATTTCATTAACGTCTTAGTTTGCAGTATTCTTAAGTTCTCTTTTCATTTCTCCATTAGAACAAATTTCCCACCGCTTCAAAGTTTCCATTTTCTTCTTTAGAATCTCATACAATTGAGTTTTACCGACGTTAAACATCTTCATGATCTGCTTAACAGA
>NW_019753075.1:0-237 GCF_002891405.2 Cryptotermes secundus | reverse complement strand
ATCAGCACAGACCAGCAGCTGATGTGTCCCGTTTAATTTCAGTCCTTTCTGTGTTTTTCTTTATGGTATTCATGTTATCACTCAATAGATCCATACCATCAGCATAGGCCAGCAGGTGATGTCCCCGATTTAATTTCAGACCTGCCTGGTTTTTCTCGTCTTTCCGAAAGGCATATTCTAAATCAGAGTTGAAAAGCAATCGCGATAAAGCACCTCCATGTTTTAGGCCTTTTTTTT
>NW_019753074.1:0-236 GCF_002891405.2 Cryptotermes secundus | reverse complement strand
GTGTTGAAGGTTGTTGATCTTAACCTGGTAGACAATGTTCTTCATGTAACTCCACAAGTAAAAATCGTAATGGGATTAAATCTGGTGACCTAGGAGGCCAAGCAATGCATCTGCCGATCCATCTCCCAGCCCAGATGATTCCTAACATGGTGGCAGAAATGTGGCAGTACCCCCATCTTGTTGGAAGATAGTTTGAGGTGGTAGTTGGGGCAGCACATACAGCTCCAGCATATCCA
>NW_019753073.1:0-237 GCF_002891405.2 Cryptotermes secundus | reverse complement strand
TGTTATTTTGTGCACAGGTTCCCGTTCCAGATGATATAGTAATTCCAAAGAAAGAGCCCCAGTCTGACGTGGAAGGTATGTAATATGTTAAGATAATGTCATATTGTTATCACTCCTAATTTTTGAACTGTAGCTCTCCTTTCTTAAGAAAAGAATAAATATATCAACTGGAAGGAAGAAAAGGTTGTAGACTTTTCTTCACTATGTGATTAATATTTGATACATCAGGAAAACATG
>NW_019753072.1:0-236 GCF_002891405.2 Cryptotermes secundus | reverse complement strand
ATAATCATCCAAATAAATAAGGGCTCAGAATGATCAGCGTCAAGTCATCATAAAAATGAACGCTTGATATGGAAGTAAATGACGTCCTCCATGTGTGCCGAGCTCAAGTAACGTAAGGGAAATGTAAAGTTGTACCTGTGATTAATTACGCGGCACGCTCGAGGGCGGTGGGGGGCCGAGGTGTAGCCCATGAATTTTTAACCTCATCAGTAACTATAAACGCCTGTTCAGGTTCA
>NW_019753071.1:0-236 GCF_002891405.2 Cryptotermes secundus | reverse complement strand
GGTGTTTTCTAGGCGATCCGTGCCGAGATGTTATAAGCTAATTGGTCCTGCTTATCCTATGGCTTTGGCAAATGACAGACCAATCGTTTCGTCCGAGGGATCACCCCATACCAACAAGCCTGCAACTTTCGGACAGTAACACAATTCTGGTCTTAAGCTCCAGATGGGAGCTTTACTCCAAGAGACACTGGCCGACTGACCGTCGGTCATAACATCACTTGATTGACTTACCCTCC
>NW_019753070.1:0-236 GCF_002891405.2 Cryptotermes secundus | reverse complement strand
GTCCACCGCAAATCCCACTTGACCAAACCCGGGATCGAACCCGGGACGCCACGGTGGGAAGCCAGCAACTAACCGCTTGAGGTATGGTGCGGCCTAAATGCCGAGATAATGCCTCAGTTAGGCCATTACCGCTTGCCTGCAGCTCATCGTGATGTTCCTATAGTCCTATCATCCGTCGTTAAACAGTGCATGAAAGTAAAATTGATTCGATGTCAGGAGCAAGTTCCAGGAAGAAA
>NW_019753069.1:0-236 GCF_002891405.2 Cryptotermes secundus | reverse complement strand
GTGATGAGTCCCATTTAGTCTCAGTCCCACCTCGTTTTCCTGGGCTTTCCTAATGTCATGTTCTAAGGGAAAATTGAAAAGTGGTGGTGATAAAGCATCTTGTTTTAGACAATTTTGGGGACAGGCAAAATTGTCAGACAAATATTTACCTTTATGGACTTCACCATACATTTCATTTAAACACATTTAATCAGCCTAACTAGTTTTATGGGTACCCCAAATTCTATGGGAATATC
>NW_019753068.1:0-236 GCF_002891405.2 Cryptotermes secundus | reverse complement strand
GCTCGTCGTGTACCCTCATTCCCTTCAGGAAGACGCTGGGTTAGTACTGCAGAATATACCACTGCCAATTCCTTCCGCATCGCTTCAAGTTTATCACTAATCACCATGTCTTCTGATGCCGTAGAGCTACTGAAAGCATTCGTAGACGACGAGTAAATGTATAAGAGAGATCGGATAATGTCTTAGGAGTTCAGAAAATAATACAGTATGCGCCAAATCTGCAGTACTGAAACTCG
>NW_019753067.1:0-236 GCF_002891405.2 Cryptotermes secundus | reverse complement strand
GGTGTAAAATGGCTTCCTGTGTCGTGATTAACTCCCGGAATAGAGAGTGTATTTCCGAGAGGAATACCGTTAGGTCACTCTGTCGACACTGCGTAGGCTTTCCACTGTAGCCTGTAGTTCCTTTGAAGCGACTGCTTTTGCAACTGAACGTTGGATGTAGAGGCTAACTTTCCTGCTTCGTATTCGGAAAGTCCCTGCGCAAAAATACGGCTAGGAGATTGGCTGTTTCATTCACA
>NW_019753066.1:0-236 GCF_002891405.2 Cryptotermes secundus | reverse complement strand
TTGTGATGTGCGCCCTGAAAGCTGCAACCTGCCCATCTGCTGGGCAGGGCTTCACGGAGGACGTTCCATTGGTAACACGAAATGCACCGTTACTCTGGGATTTTGATGGAACTATCCATGAAGACTTATCCATGGTAACGACTTCTAGACAGACATTTCCTGCACAACGAAGGTGTCGTTTTCGTGACAACGAATAGCTGAACTGTTCGACTCAGCGTCCCCTATCCGGTACGTCA
>NW_019753065.1:0-236 GCF_002891405.2 Cryptotermes secundus | reverse complement strand
GTGTTTTACGATTTCCGCAAAAGTGAAATTCCGTAACGCGAAAGTTCACAACGCGTGGGCGTACTGTTTAGCACAATGGGAATAATTGATCGACCATCTAAATATGCACGATGTCCAATTCGATATCGGCAAATGTCTTCACACAACAATCCGTGAACTATGGAGAATAACCTCCAAGCATACAACTTAACTCTACATACTTATCGTGCCATGCGCAGTCACACAGAAGTTACAGG
>NW_019753064.1:0-236 GCF_002891405.2 Cryptotermes secundus | reverse complement strand
CTAGATTGCTCGAAATGCATTACTAGCTTTCTAGTTTCCAGTTTCACGCTTGCTAGCTCTGCGATGCTAGCTTGCTATATTGCTAGATTTGCGTTGCAAGCTTGCTAGCTTCGCGTTGTTCTCTTGCTAGATATGCGTTGCTAGGTTGCCAGCTTTGTTTGCTATCTTGCCGGCTGTGCGTTGCTAGCTTACCAGCTTTGCGTTGCTAGCTTGCCAGCTTTCCGTTGCCCGCTTGC
>NW_019753063.1:0-236 GCF_002891405.2 Cryptotermes secundus | reverse complement strand
TGCGCTATACAGCGTGTCCCATAAGTTCCACAACATTTTTTGAACACTAAAAAGATGCGTTGGATCATGTTTCTGAGAAAGGTACATATATTCAACCTAGAAGGAAGAAAACTCATAGGTTCTTAGTCTGTTTAACGACGCGTTTTCAGTTACATTTGTTACATAGCGTCGATAGTAATATAATTGTAGACTATGGATTCATAAAGATGTTAACCCTTCAATGCCAACTACTACAA
>NW_019753062.1:0-236 GCF_002891405.2 Cryptotermes secundus | reverse complement strand
CCTTGTACCCAACTACCTGCCGTTATAATATATTTTGCTCCCTGCTTCTTTCTGGTTCCTTCCTCGGCTTACTCTTCGACCCTGAAGATAGAGGCGATACATTTCTCTAAAACGTTGGTGACCCGAATGGCATTGTGTTACATTCCATCAGATCGTGGCCTCCGTCATCACCGCCGTGTTAACCTCAATTCCATCTCACGTCGAAAAGCTAACCTCTCTAGAAATATCACAGTGCA
>NW_019753061.1:0-236 GCF_002891405.2 Cryptotermes secundus | reverse complement strand
TTGGTTTTCTGATGAGGCACACTTCCACTTGGATGGTGTGGTTAAAAAACAAAACGTGCGATTTACGGCTTCAGAGAATCCACGTGTGATTCATGAGAAGGTGCATCGTGCACGGAGAATTACGGCGTGGGTCGCCATCTCAAGTTATGAACTTTTAGGGCCAATTTTATTTGAGGAGACAGTTGCCAATATTTTTGTGCCTCGCCTTCTTGCTACAGGTTTGCCCTTACAACTCA
>NW_019753060.1:0-236 GCF_002891405.2 Cryptotermes secundus | reverse complement strand
TATTGTTGTAGACTTTACCTAGCAACGACTGTTTACTCGCCGTTGATAAGCAGTGATACTTGAGTTGTGACTGTAACGGTTGCTTGAATGTGGGCAGTTCCCACAAGATGGTGAACGGTAACCCATCCAATTCTTAAGTAGTTCAACGGTAACCCTTCTGATGGCCGCGCCATAGCTGAAGCGGTTAGTCGCTAGTTCGATCCCGGGTCTGGTCAAGTGGAATTTGTGGTGGACAA
>NW_019753059.1:0-236 GCF_002891405.2 Cryptotermes secundus | reverse complement strand
TTATTCTCTAAGTATTCATTTCGAATTTTGGCCTGAGGGACTGCTGCACATGGATTTCCTTTATGTTATCCCATTTCCTCCAATCTAATGTAGAGACAGTGCCCTTAAATAGGTAAGTCACGACAGCTCCATTCGCTGTCCTTTCCGCACAGAGAGACACAAGGACGGCAAACCACTGGTCTGACGCTCCCCACAGAGACACACAAGG
This sequence comes from Cryptotermes secundus, assembly GCF_002891405.2. Classification (NCBI taxonomy): domain Eukaryota; kingdom Metazoa; phylum Arthropoda; class Insecta; order Blattodea; family Kalotermitidae; genus Cryptotermes; species Cryptotermes secundus. The sequence continues at coordinate 28 of NW_019753059.1, read as the reverse complement.
ACAGCAAACCGTTGGTCTGACGCCAAGA
>NW_019753058.1:0-236 GCF_002891405.2 Cryptotermes secundus | reverse complement strand
TTAAGAAAGAATAATTGAAATAATTCAGACTAGTCACAACTTTTTATGGTGGATTTGAGGTTCACACAGCAGTGACTGAAGGGTTGCCTTGTAGCCCACTGAGAGTCGACTGATGTTTTGGATATACATATGACATCCATCTTCAGGAATAAAGAGTAAGCCAAACAAAAAGCCTGCATGAAGGAGACACCAGGGAGAAGCAAAGACTGTGAAGATGGAGGCTGTATATTCCTCTA
>NW_019753057.1:0-236 GCF_002891405.2 Cryptotermes secundus | reverse complement strand
CGGCATTCTTCATAGTCACCGCCGTGAAAACCTCAAACCTTACATGTCTCTCTGTGTTCTCAGAGTTCTAATAAATTTTCATTTCTTGAAACAAATGTTATGCCATGGGTTATTGTTTCAGCGCCATTTTTTTAATTCAACCGTCATGAATATTAAATTGGCGTCGAGTTTAGTTTTGAATATCAGCACCATAAAATTTGTTATAATTTGAACTACGTAATAAAGTAAAAGTAAAG
>NW_019753056.1:0-236 GCF_002891405.2 Cryptotermes secundus | reverse complement strand
TGCTACGCCTTCACAGAGAAAGTACAAGCTTGCTGATGTGCTAGAGAGGTCTGTGTTAATTGGAATAATGGCTTATATTACAACATACTAATTACAGAATCATTTCTTTTTCTGTTTTGATTGATTAAGCCCTCTGGCATGGTCGCATTCAGAATTATGAAATTATGAATCTTATCGACGGTTTGTAGGATCCCTTGGACAGGGGATCATCTCGTCGTAATGCCGCTACCTACATA
>NW_019753055.1:0-236 GCF_002891405.2 Cryptotermes secundus | reverse complement strand
TCACTATCACACAAAGACTAGTCTTCTCAGTCACAGTCTTCACTGCCTTGCTTGGTAACATCTTCCAACAGTGGAGATTCCCCATCCTCTGGTTCCAAACTGTCCATGGCCTCAGCTACCAGCTTCTCACTCCTCACAGCTGCAAATCTCAACTGTCTGTCTGCCTGCAGACTATCTCTTGAGAGACTAGTAATGGCAGGTGGCTCACGTTATATAGCTTCACCCTGGATGGCATA
>NW_019753054.1:0-236 GCF_002891405.2 Cryptotermes secundus | reverse complement strand
TCTTAATTTCCGGGCTTGGATGTCGGCCCGGAGACCAGTCATCCTGGGGTCTCTTGTGGCATTCCTCAGTCCCAGATGGATGCGGGTACAATACTATTATACCATTACGGCCTCCTTCCACATTCTTCCCAACTGAATATTCACTAATCATCTCATCGTTATACTATTTCTACACTGTAGAACTGGAACCTTAGTATCTAAATTGGCATACATATTTCTTAACCCACCATACTATA
>NW_019753053.1:0-236 GCF_002891405.2 Cryptotermes secundus | reverse complement strand
GGGAATCGAACCTGGGACCTCTGGATCTGTAGTCAGAAACTGTGACCACTAGACCACCTGTGAGGACATAATTTCATTCAATACCTGGGTTCTAGGAATATGCTCACTCATCCATCATGGGTGAGTTAACAGAGATACACAGGCAAGTAAATTTGAAGTACTACTGCTGGAACTTTGTCCCATACATGTATAAATATGACTCCTACTTAAAAGACTATGTTATGGAAGTGTGGAAA
>NW_019753052.1:0-236 GCF_002891405.2 Cryptotermes secundus | reverse complement strand
TTGCTGCCTTGCATGTACTCTTTTCATGTGTGGGGTTTCTTGCTATCTTTTGCATTATATGGAGTAGCATTCTGCACATTTTTGCTGTTTTGGTAAACCACATTTGGCTAAGGTGATGTTGACCTAGACCATTTCGTTGTTGTGTAACGATGGATCCCAGTAAAGAATTTTAAATCATATTTGGTTCACATCATATAGAATTCATCAGATCACTAACTTCTTTGCATGCTTTCTTT
>NW_019753051.1:0-236 GCF_002891405.2 Cryptotermes secundus | reverse complement strand
TTAAGGCTATCTTTTATATTCTCATGTTAAACATGTTGCACTTGATGGGCCTTACTATTCATTCATGAGCGAGAACACATCAACTTCAAGATCGAAACAAACTGTGAGAGGCAAACTTTATAATATGTTGGATTACAGACAGTTCAGGCAGGTGTTATAATCATAATCGTGGTGATTGCACACCCATTAGTAACAAGTTGTATCAGCTTTCAGAAACAAGGATTAATCCCCTGGTA
>NW_019753050.1:0-236 GCF_002891405.2 Cryptotermes secundus | reverse complement strand
GTACTCTGCGAGCAATGCCCGAGAGGATACACAGAATCAGAATACACCACAGAAGTTTAATCTTCTACTTATGTTTTACAAATTTTTACCCAGTATTTTTCATCATGTTTCTTTATGTTTTCTACTATTTTTGCATGAATGAGATGGCATTATATGTATCAATATCATACTAGGAATAATAGTAATAACTGGACATGTCATGTGTCAGAATATAACCTCACTATACACTCCAAGAC
>NW_019753049.1:0-236 GCF_002891405.2 Cryptotermes secundus | reverse complement strand
ACATTGAAGGTACCGGAGCCGTCGACACAACAGAGAAATAGGTTGGTTACCGCTTTAATAAAATCGATTAAAATGTATGATATATCAGTTCAGTAATTATATGTTTTATTTATTTATTTTGTGTTTTATTTACTTATTCTGTGTTTTATTTATGAGGGGCAGTCAAGTGAAAACGGGTCAGAAGCCAAAACATTAAAGAATATTTCTTACCTCAAAAGTAATCTCCAAAACTGTTA
>NW_019753048.1:0-236 GCF_002891405.2 Cryptotermes secundus | reverse complement strand
GGAAATTTCGCACTCAGTATCGCAAGGATACTGAGTATCCTCCCATTAGGCCTACAATTCACTCCTGGCACAAGAATTCTGTTCAGACCGGATGTTCTGTGCGCCATGCTAAGCCACCCGGTCTGTCACGTGTTTCTGACGCTACAGTGGAACAGGGAGAGCTTCGTTCGATGTCCACGAAAGTCAACACAACGTGCGTCTCGGGAAACTGGTATTCAAAATGTTACTGTGTGGCG
>NW_019753047.1:0-236 GCF_002891405.2 Cryptotermes secundus | reverse complement strand
GGGCACACGGTAGCGTAGCTGGTTGAGGCACTATGCTACAAGCTGGAAGGTCACGAGTTCGATTCCCCATGAGGTCATTGAAATTTTCAACTGATCTAATCCTTTCAGCCGAGCTATGACCCTAGGGTCAATTTACCTTATAACAGAAATAAGTACCACGAATCTTTCTGGGGGATAAAGGCCGGCCGGGGCGTAAGGCTGACAACCTAGCGGCCATCTGTGAGATGATTGCCTAG
>NW_019753046.1:0-236 GCF_002891405.2 Cryptotermes secundus | reverse complement strand
TCTTTTCCAGTAATAATTAGAATGATTATGTCAAGGATGAAATGTAGGGCATCTAGCACGAATGGTGAAGTGCATATATTGGTGGCAAAGGCAGAAGGAAAGGGGCAACTAGGAAGACCAAAACGTATGTGGGTGGACAATATTAAAAATGAATCTTAGAGATAGGATGGGTTGGTATGGATTGGAATTATCTGGCTCAGGATAGGGACTCTTGGGAACACGGTAATGAACCTTCG
>NW_019753045.1:0-236 GCF_002891405.2 Cryptotermes secundus | reverse complement strand
TCTCTCGTAACATAGCGGTACATTATCTTCCTCGGAAACTTCATATTTTCTCATTTCTTTTTCAAGAAACACCCTACTTTTTTTCGAAGTCCGAAATTCCCTTACCTCGTTCACATACGCCCCTGTGTTTACGAATCCTGAACAAGCTCAGTCCAGTTAGACTTTCACATCCTACTTGTATAATATTCTGACATGTTCGCTGAAAGTCGAAATAGTTGAACCAGAAGATATGTCCA
>NW_019753044.1:0-236 GCF_002891405.2 Cryptotermes secundus | reverse complement strand
CGTAGTATTGTTTCTCGTATTTACGTGTACATTTTTTGATGCTAAGAACCTAAAGCACCAATGACACAGTGATTGGTGGTTGGTGAACTATGAAGTGTATACAATGAAGCGATGGTGGCTATATCGAGGTACTGTCCCTGCATTTAACTGGAGGGACTGAGGAAAAACATGAAATACTTACTCATATTATTAGATTTGAGGTTATCACGGCGGTGATTATGAAGAAAGCAGTCTTC
>NW_019753043.1:0-236 GCF_002891405.2 Cryptotermes secundus | reverse complement strand
AGTTGACCCCAGGGCCATAGTGTGGCAGGAAGGATTAGGTCAATTAAAAAAAAATCCAATTACTTAATCGGGACTTGAACCCACGACCTTCCAGCTTGTAGAATAGTGCGTCAACCAACTACGCTACCGCGTGCCCCCAAATACTAAGACCATTGTAAAATAAATCCTAAATAACACATGCTCACAAGAATACACACACTTGTAGATTCTAAAGGTTTCTAGAATCGCTGGACTTT
>NW_019753042.1:0-236 GCF_002891405.2 Cryptotermes secundus | reverse complement strand
TTTGTACAGCGTTGTTAACTGTTTAAAGTTCATTGGTTACAATGCGCATCAAGTACGCGTTGACATTCAGGAACTCTGTGTTTTGCCTGCAGATACGATTTCATACGATTCTCAGAAAGAAAACCCATATTAACAGGTGAGCTTCTGTAATTGAGATATACATCATATTGTCTGCGAGGTAGGAACTGAATTATTAAATATTATTTAAATTAATTTCAGGCTTCAAAGGGCTAAGA
>NW_019753041.1:0-236 GCF_002891405.2 Cryptotermes secundus | reverse complement strand
TCTTGAAAATTTAAGTTCATTCAAGCTGGAAGTCCGTTATGAACCTTCGGGTTTCATAAAATACTGGGGAATTTTTGAGTAGCTGAGCGACTGGTGGCTACTCGAGAAGGATATAGTTCCACGCAGTTAGTTCCGACCTCCGTAAATGTCAGGATTTTCTTGATCAGCTGAACGATTATTTCAGCTTTACTTTGCATCTGGTCAGTTATGAAGATGCATTATTTGCATTTATGGAG
>NW_019753040.1:0-236 GCF_002891405.2 Cryptotermes secundus | reverse complement strand
GTTGCTTGTTTGCTTCCTTGCTTGGCGTTGCTAGATTGCTAGCTTTGCGTAGTATGCTTGCTGCCTTTGCTTTGCTAGCCCCTAGAATTGCGATGCTAGCTTGCTAGCTTTGCGTTACGATCTTGCTACCTTTGCTTTGCTAGCTGGCTAGCTTTGCGTTGCGAGCTGCCTAGCATTGCTTTGCTAGCTTGCTCGCTTTGCTGTGCTAGCTTGCTAGTTTTACTTTGCTAGCTTGC
>NW_019753039.1:0-236 GCF_002891405.2 Cryptotermes secundus | reverse complement strand
CTCAGCCCCTAACAGAAATGAGTACCAGGAATTTTCCTTGGGGTAAAGGGAGGCCAGTGCGTAAAGCTGACAACCTCACCGCCATCTGTGAGCTAATTTTCTAGAAAATGTGGAGGCCTCCTAGTGTCACAGCCCTATGAACCTCCACGGGCTGTTACAGGGATATATTGTTTACATAGAATTATTAAAATTTTAAATATTAGAACTTTTGACTACAGGGCATTATATTCCAAAAG
>NW_019753038.1:0-236 GCF_002891405.2 Cryptotermes secundus | reverse complement strand
AACTTTCTAGCATTGCGTTGATAACTTCTTAGCTTTGCGTTGCTACCTTGCTATCTATGCGTTGCTAGCTTGCTAGCTTTACTTATATAGCTTGCTAGATGGCTTGATTTGCGTTGCTAGCTTGGTAGCTTTGCATTGCTAACTTGTTAGCTATGCGTTGTTTGCTGGCTAGCTTTGCTTTGATTGGTTGCTCGCTTGCTTGCTTTGCGTTTCTTGCTTGCTACCGATCGTTGCTT
>NW_019753037.1:0-236 GCF_002891405.2 Cryptotermes secundus | reverse complement strand
ATTCTTTATACTGTGACATGAGACCTAACAACTAGAATAAGGGACCAGAGAAACAGCCATTGCTAGGCAACAGCTGTGTAAGCGCGCAAAAATACCAGAGCCATCGTTAAGCAACATGCGCACGTAACAATGGAGGCACTGTTGGAAGCGGTGTTTTCTGTGTAGTCCTCAAAAAATATGAAGACAACACGCACAAGTCATACAAAATCATGAGAACGAATATGTTCGCAGTATAG
>NW_019753036.1:0-236 GCF_002891405.2 Cryptotermes secundus | reverse complement strand
TACATCCACTTCCCTGAACACCTTCATGGCGTAGTGTCTAATTAGTTAAGCACAGGCACAAATTTACCTTTTAACATATCATATAACAGCGTCCAGGACCTCACTCGGCCCTTACCTAATATTTAGGTAATTGTTTCTAGTAAGTTACGCCGTACAGTTAGGTAGATGAGCATCAAAGTATCGGCTGAATCTGGAGCCTACATACTCAACATAGAAGAGGCTGCAGTAATTTACAG
>NW_019753035.1:0-236 GCF_002891405.2 Cryptotermes secundus | reverse complement strand
GCTGCTAAATGTTGTATCTGGTGGCGAATGACGCGGCGGCCACGAAATGGCATTCAAACCTTCCTTCAGAAATGACACGAAGGTCCTGGAAAATATCTGCCGTGTACCAGGGTAACAGGATATCATAGGAGGTATTTGAATGAGCAAATTGATTTCGGTTCAGAACATTCTCATACTTGCAGCGAGGAACCGGTTCAATCTCCTCTTAATTTCCTCCTGAATCAGGTTTTGATCTG
>NW_019753034.1:0-236 GCF_002891405.2 Cryptotermes secundus | reverse complement strand
GTAGTTATTGTACATCATTTACTTTTTAGACCACTTCCCTTATTTTGTAAAAAAAAAAGTGGCTTGTGGGATCATCTTGCTGTTTATTTCCCCACCTCTGATGTTGCTAGGCAACGACTTGGAAAACACGTTCCCGCAGCAATGAATCCACTAGCAACAATAGGAAAATTGCTGGACGCGGTGTTTTCTATGCGGTTCGTATTGTATCAAATAGTATGTAGTGAAAGGAAAACAGG
>NW_019753033.1:0-236 GCF_002891405.2 Cryptotermes secundus | reverse complement strand
ATGACAAATTCCAGAAGAGCCTCTCGCGGCCCAGTATAATTGATGTCAGGGCCCACTACTGGGCCCCGGCCCGGCGGTTGAGAAGCACTGATCTAGAGCGTCCAGACAGGCTTGGGGTGGGGGGCCTTCCAGCCTCCTATACAGTGGGTACCGATGGCTCATTTCTTTGGGGGTAAAGCGATTGGGCCTCAAGCGGACCGCGGAAGTAAAAAATGGTGGCGCTATGCCTCCACTTC
>NW_019753032.1:0-236 GCF_002891405.2 Cryptotermes secundus | reverse complement strand
TTGATAATCTTGATGGTTGGAGTAGGTAGCAGTAAACTCTTGCCGCCTTACAGAACCGGCCGTTCTTGCCTTGGGGGTATTTGCTAGCAGGGCCTAAGAACCGCTTACTTAGTCCAAATATTGTGTTTCGAATTGTTCACGAAAAGAGTTTTGAGACTCGAATGGCCCTATTGCTCAGCTGGTCAAGAAATTCCGCGCGTTCCATGTGACACGAAGATTCATTCCCGAGTATGAGG
>NW_019753031.1:0-236 GCF_002891405.2 Cryptotermes secundus | reverse complement strand
GCGTCTACCTTACAAATATTTGTTGTTCTTATTACTGACTGTAGATGGTAAAATCCAAACCATGAAAATGTAAGGATAAATGGAGGTATAGCTCCATCATTCTTGAGCAGATGTAGGTGAGTGGTCAGCTGCCACTTAACCTCCTGAGAAAGTGCCCCTGGTGTCGATTGTGTAGGGGAAGAGAAAAATCTCTTGCTTCAGCCTGTACCCTGTCACTATAATCACTTAGCTCTCTG
>NW_019753030.1:0-236 GCF_002891405.2 Cryptotermes secundus | reverse complement strand
TTTCTCCTTTACTGTTCTCCCATTTCTTTTTCCTCATCCTATCACTGTCCTCTCCTTCATTTTAAAACAGTTCCCTTATTCTTCCATTCTCTGTCACTTTATATATCTTTATCGTCTTCTCTCATTCCTTTCTTGCATAGTTTTTTTTCATTTTTTCAATACATCCTCATCGTTTCTCTTCCTGTATCATGCGAGTAGTAATGTTGTGTTGGGTTTCCCCGGAGTGACAGGAACTG
>NW_019753029.1:0-236 GCF_002891405.2 Cryptotermes secundus | reverse complement strand
GTAGGTCTTTGTTGTAAAGCTTTCTGCGTAGTAAGCCCGGTCGTGCAGCCCAATGATACAGTATAGAAAATGGGTATGTATGTATGTTTGTAGGTCTTTGTTGTAGAAGCTTACTGCGTAGTAACCCCGGTCGTGGAGCCCAGAGACAAGTTTCTGTCTGCAAGAAATGAACATCTGATGTTAATGTTTTTGGATGTGCTATATTAACGTGACTATATTAATAACATGAATCAATG
>NW_019753028.1:0-236 GCF_002891405.2 Cryptotermes secundus | reverse complement strand
TTTGTTGAACACTTACAGAACGTAACTACAAGTAACTACAGCGCTATTGTTAATTCACACACTCTGCAGTTCACTACGGCACATACTATATCTTCTCAGCCTGCCATGTCTTCACCAGTCGTTGCCTGATAACCGATGCCAACATTGTCCTCTGCTTCCATGCTCATGTTCTTACCGGCTGATCACTGTCCCACAATTAACTCATAGTCAAAGTCAAAGTTACACTGCGACTGGCA
>NW_019753027.1:0-236 GCF_002891405.2 Cryptotermes secundus | reverse complement strand
GTGTTTGTGTTCCTTTTTTCTGTGTTATAATGTCCACAGCATCAGTTATGGTTCCCCACTTTTCATATGTGGCTGGAGTATCCTGAATTATAATTATTATTTTTCATTGCTTCAGTATGTTTTTTGTATCTAGTGTGGAATGTTGTGCCTGTTTGCCCTTAGTATATTAGTGGGCATTCTAGGCATTTCATTTTATAGATGCCACTTTTGTTGTATCTGTCTGTTTATGGGTGATG
>NW_019753026.1:0-236 GCF_002891405.2 Cryptotermes secundus | reverse complement strand
TACTCCAGATAACTGCCGGGACAGTAGGACTGCTTCCTTCCACACGCTTTCCAATACATGACGCGCCCTCATCTCATCCTTTGAAGCTTAGTAGGCTTAAGCATAGCGTAACTGAAGACACGGCACATACACGAAGAACTCCTCAAAATTATATCTAACCGCCTTATTTGCTGTAGCGTAGGTAGTTGAGGCACTATGTCACAAGCCAGGAGGAGGCGGGTTCGAGTCCTGATGAG
>NW_019753025.1:0-236 GCF_002891405.2 Cryptotermes secundus | reverse complement strand
CTAGGCCCACTGGGGCTGTAGTGCCAAGGAAAAAAAAATGGAACATCTACAATCTGTTACCCGCATCGAGTTCAAGTGCCGCACGCGAGATGTCGTGACCAGCGCACAAACCTGTCGTAAAAACCAGAATGCTTAGTAATGAGAACTCTGCTCCAAGCTTGTTAATTTTTATCATTGTAGTCGACAGTATCCTATAAATTATTCAGAACATGAATTGCCATGCTGAAATGTGTCTT
>NW_019753024.1:0-236 GCF_002891405.2 Cryptotermes secundus | reverse complement strand
TCCTGGGACACACTTTACAACCGAATGTAACATAGCCTAATCTAAACATAACACAGCATAATTTAATTTACAACATAGCCTAACCTTACCTAACACACTAACGTAACACAGCATAACATAACATAATCTCACCTGACATGACAAAAGTAATTCACTTACACATCTGTGAAAAGGAAAGAGCTAAGAATGGACATGCGAATTTGTTCTTTATTGCAACATGAAAAGCATCGTCAGTG
>NW_019753023.1:0-236 GCF_002891405.2 Cryptotermes secundus | reverse complement strand
GATGATTGAAACGTACGAACCTCCTCATTATGCAATTACCTCAAATTCGCTACCATTTCATCCCTCTCCTCTCAAATACTCTCAATCTATATTCTTCCTTTAATGTCAGAGACCAAATTTCATATCCACACAAAACTAGAGCCAAAATTTAGTCTCAGTAACACCATCATGCTGGCGTATGAATTTATTACATAACATGAATATAACATTTATTTTTAGAGGGTACTCAAACTTTG
>NW_019753022.1:0-236 GCF_002891405.2 Cryptotermes secundus | reverse complement strand
CGTTTGGCAGGGTCTCGCTCAGGAAAGGAAGTGGGAACTCCTGTTGCAACACACCCACACTTTGTTCCACCAGCCAATTTATTAAACTCTTGTCCATAGTGGACCCTACTAACGCACTACATTCAACTTGTGTCAGCTGGGTTTGCGATCTTGAACCAGACTCCTTAAAATGACTTCTTTTTTAGAATTCTGTCCTAATAGTTTTCGATCTAGAGTAAGACTCCTTGCAGAATTTG
>NW_019753021.1:0-236 GCF_002891405.2 Cryptotermes secundus | reverse complement strand
ATCGTTGCTAGCTTCCTAGCTTTGGTTGCTAGATTGCTAATTTTGCGCTCATAGCATGCTAGCTTTCTGTTGCTAGCTTGCAGGCTGGCTAGATAACCGTTGCTAGCTTGCTAGTTTTGCGTTGCTAGCTTGACACCTTTTCGTTGCTAGATTGCCAGGTTAGCGTTGCTATCAAGCCAGCTTTGCGTTTTTAGCTTCCCAGCTTTGCAATGCTAGCTTGCTATCTTTTCGTTGCT
>NW_019753020.1:0-236 GCF_002891405.2 Cryptotermes secundus | reverse complement strand
TTAGTTACTGGTACACTTATTAGAACCAAGAATTTAAATTACTAGAACTCTTGTAAGCTAATTACAATGAACCCCACAAACATTTCCTGCTGTGTTTGTGTGCACAGACAAGAAATTTATTTTCATATGTCAGTTCTCTTGGTCAAAGAAACTAAATATTTTGTCACCTGCTACTGATTGTTTGCATAATCTATGTGGTGAGTTTCTTACACTTGGGTGTAGACATTATAACAGTT
>NW_019753019.1:0-236 GCF_002891405.2 Cryptotermes secundus | reverse complement strand
CAAATAAATCACATACTAAGTAATTTTCACCCTGCAACTTTAAATTCAAATGATTCATATGGTTTACCAGATCAGCAAAAATGTTAATTTCCAAAGCCACTTGATATCTGTTAAAACTGGTTCGTGATGGCTTTCTTCGGTAGTTAGTTAGTTAGCTAGTGAGTTAGTTATTATCGAGGGTGGGTTTTCATATGCACTTAGACCTGTAGTGGTCCATTGTGCTTCCCTCTATTATT
>NW_019753018.1:0-236 GCF_002891405.2 Cryptotermes secundus | reverse complement strand
TTACTGATCACTTACAGGTCGTAACTACAAATAACTATAACACTACTGTTGTTTTTCCACACTACAAATCACTCCACGCTAAATCTTCTCAGTTTGCTTTTGATAGTTGTTGCTTACAAAAACGGCTATTTCTTTGCATTTTATTCACTAGACTTTTCCTGCTAACGACTCTTAACAATGGAGATTCTACAGCTTCCGTGGTCACGACGTTGCCTGCTGGTTAACACTCCACACCT
>NW_019753017.1:0-236 GCF_002891405.2 Cryptotermes secundus | reverse complement strand
TAATAATAATAATAATAATAATAACAGTCAAAGTCATTAACTGAGGATGAAGTAACAGTCCAAGTCACTGACTGAAGACGACGTAACGGTCCAGAGTAACGGTCCAGGTCACTAACTGAGGATGAGTAACGGTCCATGTGACTAACTGAGGATAACGTACACTCGTTCTACAGAAGATGGAATATACGTGAACGAAGACCAAGAACACTTACATCAGTTATACCAGAGTCGGGTGC
>NW_019753016.1:0-236 GCF_002891405.2 Cryptotermes secundus | reverse complement strand
AGGTGAAGGAATAATATTAAAATGGACCTTAGAGAAACAGGATGGTGAGGAATGGACTATATTAATTTGGCCCACCACAGATACCAGTGAAGGGTTTTTATGAACATGATAACAAACTTCTGGGTTCCATAAAATGTTTCTGAGAGTCTGGCCGTTCCTAAAGGACTCAGCTCCATGGCCTTAGTTAGCTTATTTAGGTCTTCAATCAAGTGGTCAATGTGGGATAAAATTTTAAT
>NW_019753015.1:0-236 GCF_002891405.2 Cryptotermes secundus | reverse complement strand
ATTTTATACCAAAAAAATTATTAAAATCCTGGATAGCAAAGTCCGTATAGCGACTGGCTATGGGTTGGTCTATCGAGGCATCGGGGTTCGAGTCCTGGTAGGGTCAGGAATTTCCTCTTCTCTATGTGGTCCAGACCGGTCCTGGGGTCCACATAACTTCCTATCCAATGGGTACCGGGGACTCTTTCCCCTGGAGTAAAGGGGCACGACGTGAAGCTGACTAGCCACCTCGTGCT
>NW_019753014.1:0-236 GCF_002891405.2 Cryptotermes secundus | reverse complement strand
CAATCGATTTATTGGATTTACTACTAGCCGTAATTACAAATAATTATAAGACTCCAAATTATTACTGGGAAAATAACGCATGACGTAACTTCTTCAGCATTTCAATTCCAGTCTTCTTTTGTAGTTTCCGGAACTCTGCTATTGCATTCTGTCCGTCAGTCCGTATCTTCGCTACTCTTATAATCATCTCATGAACCATGTAGAAGTCGCAACTGCACTGCACTCCGCACTGGTCT
>NW_019753013.1:0-236 GCF_002891405.2 Cryptotermes secundus | reverse complement strand
TTCGCTTGCTCGGAAGCCGGGATCGTGAATTCGAATACCACACAAGGCATAAAAGTTTGGTGTGTGTAGGCGTGTATTCTGTGTTTCTGTTCTTCTGTTGTTAGGTACAGGCATTGTGACGAGCTGATCACCCGTCTAAGGAGTCCTACGGCCTGTAAAATGATCAAGAAACTGAGAAATCAGCCCTGAGCTCCAAAGTGGCAGCAAAAGGGAGAGAGAGAGAGGAAAGTAATTCT
>NW_019753012.1:0-236 GCF_002891405.2 Cryptotermes secundus | reverse complement strand
GAGATACATCCACCTTCTGCTAAGAGAGTTCAATGGAAGTCCTACAGATGCTGTTAGATACTAGGGAAAATACCCTAATCAGAATATTGGAACATTCACAGACTGTGATGGGTGCTGGCTGTCCATGTTCTGTACATAATGTACGGATGGAAGAGCAATTTCTTGAGGCTGTTGAATGCCACCCTATCACTAGAATGTGACATCAGGCAGCTCTTATAGATACATCCCATGCTTCT
>NW_019753011.1:0-236 GCF_002891405.2 Cryptotermes secundus | reverse complement strand
GCTTGCTTGCTTTGCGTTGCTAGCTTGCTAGCTTTTCTTTGCTAGAATGCTATCTTTGCTTTGCATTCCTAGCTTGCCAACTGTGCGATGCTAGCTTGCCAGCTGTGGTTTGCTAGCTTGCCAAATTTGCGTTGCTTGCTTGCTACCTTTGCGTTGCAAACTTTCTAGTTTTGCGTTGATGGCTTGCTTGTTTTGCGTTTCTTGCTTGCTAGACTTCGTTGCTAGCTTGTTGAATT
>NW_019753010.1:0-236 GCF_002891405.2 Cryptotermes secundus | reverse complement strand
TGGGTACATCCTATCCTAATTACACCGGTCTATTTACACTCGTATGTACAATATAGAAATGCCGACGTTCTGTCGGGTTTACATAGTATCGGCTAGGTAACTAGTTCTCACTTTCATTCTAATCTCCCACCTAGGGAATATGACTCGAGACCGTCACTTTCCTTCATTTTTTGTCACTCGTTACACAATTTCTATCCTACCCTAAGGCTCGCAGGGTACACTGTAGATTACACTTC
>NW_019753009.1:0-236 GCF_002891405.2 Cryptotermes secundus | reverse complement strand
TGCAACTCATTGAAATCTTTAGAAAAATATTTAGTAAGCTAAAATTAATGTAAAAATCATCTCTATAAATTAATAAATACTTAGCAAACTGAACAGTCTGGCACAGAGGTAACGCTCTGGACCCTTTTTCGATAGCTTCTTGGTTTGAACACAGCAGGAACACCGGCCACTCTGAGTAAGTGTTGTAGTTTCTCCCAGCTACTCCAGACACAAGTCCACTAGACCATAACGCTAAC
>NW_019753008.1:0-236 GCF_002891405.2 Cryptotermes secundus | reverse complement strand
GCATTCTGTTTGCATGGCAAGAATGGACCTAAGTCTCATTCTAAATCTCCCTTTAGATAAATCTTACAGCTTATGTCTAAACACAATGCTTGTTAATAATTAAGCTCCTTATTATTAATGAGCAGTTACATTACTGGAGTTACACCTGTGACAGCAGGCAGTATGAGATTTTAAGATGCACAGAAGGAAAATCCGTGAGAAATTTTAAAAAGTTATAGAATTTAAAGGTAAAATAC
>NW_019753007.1:0-236 GCF_002891405.2 Cryptotermes secundus | reverse complement strand
TGCCCTGAGTGGGATTCGAACACATGATCCCAGGGACCGAGAGAGCGAAGGCCGTTCATATCTTAGACTGCGCGGCTATTGTGACCGGCTGTCATTTGACTGTAAGTACTCCGAACTACAGAGAGAATATGAAAGTAAACTGTTTTATTTAAGCCTCTTTTCCTTATTTTGAAATAAAATAAGAGGAGGCTTAAGAGGAGGCTTATTAGAGCACTTTGCTTGCTGTGTCTCCACAT
>NW_019753006.1:0-236 GCF_002891405.2 Cryptotermes secundus | reverse complement strand
CGCTCGACTGAATGCTTCCAGGAACGAAGCTATTACGGTGTGTGTGTTCATACAGTAACACGATTTGATAAAACAAATGCTAGCCTTCATCTCTACAAGAACAGAAGACGTATTGCTTAGAAGAACTCTATATGCAACAACACGTGACTTTTTATCTTTCTTCCACTGTCCACATTCAAGTAGCAGCCAACGATAAGCTCTAGACTCAACATCCGGTGTTACCGAGAGTTGCACAA
>NW_019753005.1:0-236 GCF_002891405.2 Cryptotermes secundus | reverse complement strand
AGTGTATCAGTCGCCGAAGTGAGTTCTCAAGGCAGCAGCCTACGATTTGAGCTGGAATCTAGCCAGCAGTGAGCAGTAGGAAGTGAGTTGAATTGTAGTAGTCACCGATTTCAGTTGTACCGAGTGAATCGTGATAGTGTGAAGAGATTTGGTTGTATGGTTTGTAAAGAGTAACATAGTGTAACATTGTTATAATTAATTGTAGCCGATACTTATAGATTGTTAAATAAACCAAT
>NW_019753004.1:0-236 GCF_002891405.2 Cryptotermes secundus | reverse complement strand
TTGTAATAGTAGTTTCCAAACTGTACTGATGTCCCTCTGATGATGGGACACACCAGTCACATTGGACAGAACTGTTTTATCTTTTTATAACAGCATAAAAGGCAGCGAGCATCATGGATTGAACATACTTGTATATACGCATCTGGCTGTCAAGCCTTCGGATTAATGAAGAAAGAGGCAATACTGTGAGGTAAAATGGAGACCCATCAGATGGAGGTTGTAATTTGAGCCCATCT
>NW_019753003.1:0-236 GCF_002891405.2 Cryptotermes secundus | reverse complement strand
GTAAGGCTGTCAGCCTTACGCATGGGCCGCCCTCAACCCCCCAGGAAGATTCCTGCTACTCATTTCTGTTAGAGGCAGAATCTACCACAGGTTCATAGTGCGGCTGGAAGGATTAAATATTTTAATTACGTCTTAATGCAAGACCTAAATGCCGAGATAGCTTTTGTCAGGGGAATGTGAACGCACTCCACTCTGAAGTTGATCTCTGTAGTCCCGTGTGATGGCCAAAAAACGCT
>NW_019753002.1:0-236 GCF_002891405.2 Cryptotermes secundus | reverse complement strand
ATTTGTATATATTTCCAAGATCTGTTACCGTAAATAATTTCACGATAAGAAAATAGGTGGTGATAGCGGCGCTCCCATCTCAGACGTTTGCCTGTCTGCCATGTTGTTATTACCAACAGTAAGAAATTAATAAGTTTAAATCTGGAGTACACATATAGGAATACACATAGCATGAGGGTCTACTGAGCCTGTTTAATTCCCCAAAGTAAGGGATTTATTGTATTTGTTATTGTTGT
>NW_019753001.1:0-236 GCF_002891405.2 Cryptotermes secundus | reverse complement strand
CATTGCTGTGTGACGCCTTCCCATAGAGATAATTGGGCATTAGTAGAAGAGCTGTGTTTTCATCTACGTGCTCCGTGCCGAGACGTTATAAGCGAGACGAGGTGTAGAGCTTGGTCAGTCAGTCTGTGAAGAGAGGACTTAGTCGGTGCAGTTGAGTGTTGTGAGCACAGTAGCTGAAGAATCTCCATTGATGATAGCTGTTATCAGGAAACGACTGATGGACAGTGTAACAGAAT
>NW_019753000.1:0-236 GCF_002891405.2 Cryptotermes secundus | reverse complement strand
GAAAGAGTATGTGACTGCTTTCTTCCAAATTCGTAACTCCCATTACAATCTCCCAGTCACATTTTATGCTGTATAACTCCTGCATGTGATATAAGTAACTACTTGGAGTTGAACTTTTTTTGAAAAGCCAACAGTTCCTCACTTACTCATGAAGTTCCCAACATTTTATTTGGCCCAGAGGCTTATTACAATATTTGTAATAGCCTGCTGCTGGTCCCTATCCTGAGTGAGATAAT
>NW_019752999.1:0-236 GCF_002891405.2 Cryptotermes secundus | reverse complement strand
GTTTGAACTTTCAGCCTAATTCCGGTAATCCTGACAGAAGACTATCGAAGTTTCCCTTAGCCTGTCCAGAAAGTTGTACATTTATTTAGTGCCGTAAATGATGCTACGACCGCCTCCTTCCTTATCCTTTCCAATTCACTGTAGACTAATTTTCTTATCATGCTATGCTGTAGGCCTATAGACGTAATAATAATGGTTGAAATCGTTGTTAAACCGTGAACATAAAGATTTCTCTC
>NW_019752998.1:0-236 GCF_002891405.2 Cryptotermes secundus | reverse complement strand
GCTAGCAACGCAAAGCTAGCAAGTTAGCAAGGCAAAAATAGCAAGTTATCATCGCAAAGCTGGCAAGCTAGAACGCAAAGCTAGCAAGATAGAACGCAAAGCTAGCAAGCTAAAACGCAAAGCTACTAAAATATCAACTCAAAATTAGCATGCTAGCAACTCATAGCTTCAAGCTAGCAACGCAAATTTAACAAGCTAGGAACGCCAAGCTAGCAAGGTAGCAACGCATAGCTGGC
>NW_019752997.1:0-236 GCF_002891405.2 Cryptotermes secundus | reverse complement strand
CTGGATTTTCGTTGCTATATTGGTAGTTTCGTTGCTTGCTTGGAAGCATTTCGTTGCTATCTTGGTAGCTTTTCGTTGCTAGCTTGCTTGCTTTGCGTTCTTTCTTGCTTGTTTTGCGTTGTTAGCTTGCTATATTTACTTTGCTTACTTGCTAGCTTTGTGTTTCTAGCTTGCTAAATTTGCGTTGCTTGCTTGCTAATTTTGCGTTTCTAGCTTGATATCTTTTGCGTTGCTAT
>NW_019752996.1:0-236 GCF_002891405.2 Cryptotermes secundus | reverse complement strand
TCGGCTCCGCCATTTTGTCCGTTGCAGACGGGACGGCCACTCGGTATATCTTTTTATGCAGCCTGAACTTAAATGTATTTAATAGGCACGGACAAATAGAAATGGAACAACAATCCACCGTCACTGTCAATCTCAATCCTCAATCTCTACTCCACCGTCAGGTCACTCTCTAAGTTCTTTCGAATTGCAGGTTCTCCTAAGAACCATCAATCGGACAAACGGGAAACGCAGCTTGA
>NW_019752995.1:0-236 GCF_002891405.2 Cryptotermes secundus | reverse complement strand
GGAAAGAATTTTCTAGTAATGTAAACTACAAACTTAAAGATATATATGAAATTAGATAATTCTGAAATTAGTCGTAAAATGTATATATTTTTGTAGTATACTGCTTATATGAGGGATGAAATTTTCATGTTGGTGACAGTTTAGATTGTGTCTTTTGGATTTTGACAGCATATGGTCTTGCAGGAGTTTGACGATGTTTGTAAGGAACATAGTGCCTCCATCTTCAGGGTGGATAT
>NW_019752994.1:0-236 GCF_002891405.2 Cryptotermes secundus | reverse complement strand
TAGGCCTAGGCCCACTGGGGCTGTAGTGTCAAGGAAAAAAAGAAGATGGGATGATTAGATTTATTGGCACTTCGGTTATAAGTTCTCTTAATTACAATTAATATGCATTATCACTGATTTAGTCTTGTCTAGAGGGGACACGCAGTGACGTAATTGGTTGAGGGGCTATGCTACAATCCGAAGGTCGCGGGTTCAAATCCTGATGAGGTCAATGAATTTTTTCAATTAACCTAATT
>NW_019752993.1:0-236 GCF_002891405.2 Cryptotermes secundus | reverse complement strand
TTTAACCGAACGTGATCTACGTCTGTCGTAACATTGCATATAAATCGAAACAAGACTTTATGTATAAAATTGAGCGTGTTGACTGTTTTTCAAACCATAATATTAATCTATGTTAATATATTCCTAGGTTTTATTGCTACGTGATAGCTTAGAATGTGACGAAAAGTGCGCTCCCACCTCACGAGTTTAAGCATCCCTCACGGTGATACAAACGATTACTGAATGTCACATATTAT
>NW_019752992.1:0-236 GCF_002891405.2 Cryptotermes secundus | reverse complement strand
GAAGACTGAGTACCCTAGTGCGTGTGTAACGGTGAACTGTGAAGTATGTAGATAAGCGATAGCTCTGTATTGCCTGTAGCCTCGATTTGTATGTGTGTAAGAAGTCCATGTATCCAATCATTGAATCCAAAACCCGTCTGTAAGTTACGCACACCCCTTAAATCCTGACAGTATCTTTACTGCAAGGAATAAATCTGCTGCAGTACTTGTAGGTTGCTTTTTACAACAGCTGCCGT
>NW_019752991.1:0-236 GCF_002891405.2 Cryptotermes secundus | reverse complement strand
GCCCATAGGGTTGTGAGACGTCGAGGCTCCCGCATTTTCTAGATAATCGCTTCACCGATGGTGGTGAGGTTGTCAGCCTTACGTACCTGCCGCCCTCTACCCCGAGGAAGATTGCTGGTACTCATTTCTCTTAGAGGCTGAGTGGAAGTGCGGCTTCCGGCTTGTAGCTCAACCAACTACGCCACCGCCTACCTCAGCAATAACTCTAAAATGCAATTTTATAAGGAAACCTTACA
>NW_019752990.1:0-236 GCF_002891405.2 Cryptotermes secundus | reverse complement strand
GCTCGTATTATTTGTGTTTGAAGAGCAGAGTGGCCTCTGATGGAACGTTGATGTTATTTTTACGAATGTCCATCTATTGATTAAAAAGTTATTAGGAATGGACAAATGGACATGTATATAGACACGATAATATCATAAACTAATAAGTGAAAGGATGTGTTTCTCATACTAGCCCTGTGGCCATAACGTACCTTTTATACTGTGGCGTGCCGCCAAAAAGCCGAGCGATAAGACGT
>NW_019752989.1:0-236 GCF_002891405.2 Cryptotermes secundus | reverse complement strand
CGACAAAAGCATCCACAATACCCATTGCATGGGACGCTGGCTGCACCCTACAACCAGTCTGGACACTATGCAGACAGAAAAATCGCTTACATTTACCGGAGATCTGAAACTAGTGTTTTAGAAAACCAGACGATGGACAGTGTAAAAAAACGCAATAATTCTGAGCGTTATACAGCACCGTCAGATCCCTGTATACTCCCCTTCATGACGTGTATATTGAAATTTGTGTACACAGT
>NW_019752988.1:0-236 GCF_002891405.2 Cryptotermes secundus | reverse complement strand
CACATTACCATCCAACAAAAAGATCAAGCAAAGTATCTCGGACTTGCTTTTGACAGGAAGCTCAACTGGAAAGAGCTCATCCTCACGAAAAGAAAACAAATGAATAAAAAAATCAGAGACCTATACTGGCTCACAGAAATAAATCACACCTATCCATTGACAACAAGCTGCTGATATACAAATCTGTCATTAAACCAATATGGACACACGGAATCCAACTCTGGGGATGCGCAAGT
>NW_019752987.1:0-236 GCF_002891405.2 Cryptotermes secundus | reverse complement strand
ATATATCAGAAGCCAATATAATAGGTCTATGCTCTTCAATACAAATTGAAAATTGGATTGAAGTGTCCAGGGAAAATGATGTAGAAAAAAAAGGACCCTTTTGATAGCATTTTTAACTATTATTTTAATATAGACTGTCCCAAACTGAGGAGTAATACCATAAGTACCTGGTTAAAAAAGATGCTATAATTGCAAGAACAAAACTAAAGGATTTGTACAACCATTATATGCAAAGT
>NW_019752986.1:0-235 GCF_002891405.2 Cryptotermes secundus | reverse complement strand
GTTATCCACGCAAATATACCAAGGTAGCAACGCAAAGCTAGCAAGCTAGAACAAAAATCTAGCAAGTTACCAACGCAAACTACCAAACCAGCAACGCAAAACTGGCAAGCTAGCATCGCAATTCTAGCAAGCTAGCAACGGAAAGCTACCAAATTAGAAACGCCAAGCTAGCAAGCTAGCAAAGCAAACTTAGCAAGCTAGAAATGCAAAGCTAGAAAGCAAGAAACGCTAAAGC
>NW_019752985.1:0-236 GCF_002891405.2 Cryptotermes secundus | reverse complement strand
TTAATGAATGTGTATTACAGCTAGAGAATGACAGATAATTAACAGATAATTAAAAATATCACCATAGGAATTGTTTATTATAGGCCAATTCCACAGAAAGAGATTCCTTATTATATAAAATACAATTTTGAACTGATTTAAAAGAAATGGAACTTGGAGGTTTGTTATGAAATGTTTTGTACATATTTAGGCTGTTCTTACAACATTACTATTTCAAGACAGCTCCAAACTGAAGT
>NW_019752984.1:0-235 GCF_002891405.2 Cryptotermes secundus | reverse complement strand
GGCGCTACAGCCCTAATTTGGGCCTTGGCCTGCCTCCAAGAAACTCTTCGTTTCACTTCAGTTTACTATATCTTAGACATTCGGTATGATTCCTTGGACGGGTGATCAACTCGTCGCAAGGCCGCTCTACCTGTACACAAACACAGAAAGACGCACATACACACACAAACACCGAACATTCATGCCCTGAGTTGGAGTCGAACCCACGATCCCGGCTTCCGAGCGAGCGAAGACA
>NW_019752983.1:0-236 GCF_002891405.2 Cryptotermes secundus | reverse complement strand
GGCCACCGTGATCGGCTCATGGCATACTGCTTAAGTAATTAAGGATAAGGACAACTTTACGTTTATCCGTAATAGGCCCATGAGTGCGCAGATATTGTGTTGAATAGAATACCTCGTGAGGACTAACATCTGTGGGACCCCAAGCAGAGGGTCGGTGGAAAAATTAGTGACTCTGACTTCCACGGGTCAGCAGATGAGATTGCAGGATGAACTGAGGAGGACTGTGGAAGAAGGGT
>NW_019752982.1:0-236 GCF_002891405.2 Cryptotermes secundus | reverse complement strand
TCCCACCTCGGCCCCACCCTTTCATTTCAGAGTCGAAATAGGCCCGTTTCTCGAACAGCTTTGCTCTTGCATAATAGTAGACTGTGGACAATTTCAGACGGTCAGTAACCTCGAATGAATGGAGGGGTCTGTGGGGGATTGAGCTGGCTCAGGTTGAGGTCATCTAACAGGTTTGTTTGGGGGTAGCGCTATAGGATTTTATTCAGGTGGTTTACGGTTCGAATCTCGGCCAAGGC
>NW_019752981.1:0-236 GCF_002891405.2 Cryptotermes secundus | reverse complement strand
TTCCGTCTCCATCTTCACGAAACCCCGTGCGGCCTCTGTTTGTCACGAGTTGCATATTTCTCTTCATCGTATTGTTTCTGATTATAATAGCGCTACTTCCACGGGCCGTATTGGCAGGATGAATAGGATGATATGTAGTTTTTAAGTCTAATAAAAGATTCTGTAGTAAAATGAGTTTCTGATATAAGACGTGTCAATATTCTCTGTGCTCAGGATTACTTGTAGGTCGTGTTGGT
>NW_019752980.1:0-236 GCF_002891405.2 Cryptotermes secundus | reverse complement strand
CTGCTTTGAATTCTGCTTCTGCTTCTTTTGCTTCTGCTTCTTCTGACTCTTCTGCTGATTCTGCTTCTGCTTCTTCTGCTTCTTCTTCTGCTTCTGCTGCTTCTGCTCCTTCTGCTTCTGTTCTTCTGTTTCTTCTGCTTCTGCTTCTTCAGCTTCTGCTTCTTCTGCTTTTGCTACTGCTTCTGCTTCTTCTGCTTTGAATTCTGCTTCTGCTTCTTTTGCTTCTGCTTCTTCTG
>NW_019752979.1:0-236 GCF_002891405.2 Cryptotermes secundus | reverse complement strand
TGAAAAAATCCAATGATCTCATCTGGATTTGATCCTGCGATCAATGAAGATGTTCTGTCTGGTATAATAAAATGCTTCTAATACAGTCACAGTCAATTTATTATCACACAAATCTTAATTAATTATTACTGGATAATCAGTGGGAAATGAACATTCTTCTTTCATGTGTTAGTGCAGTAATTAAGAGTCACATGTAACTTCTAGAATTTTATGTTACACTACTTTGTGTTTTCAGT
>NW_019752978.1:0-236 GCF_002891405.2 Cryptotermes secundus | reverse complement strand
CTTGAGGAAATGGAGCAATATATTTTATTTATGATTGTGTACTTTACTTAATGACGCCTTCAGAAGCTCAGGCTACGTAGCATCCGATGACTGAATGATGGTCACCAATAAATTGGAGATGATGTGGAAGGAACCAGTGCGACCTAATTTACGGCACTGTCTCGGCATCTGCATGAACGGACTGAGGAGTACCACGAAAATCTTTTTATTGCTAGAGGGGTGTGACTAAGTCCCTT
>NW_019752977.1:0-236 GCF_002891405.2 Cryptotermes secundus | reverse complement strand
ACTAGATTTTCGTTGCTAACTTTGCTAGTTTTGCGTTGCTTGCTTTGCCAGCTTCGCGTTGCTAGCTTGCCAGCTGTGAGTTGCTGGCTTGATAGTTTCCGTTGCAAGCTTGCGAGCTTTCTAGATATGCGTTGCTAGCTTACTAGCTTTGAGTTGCTAGCTTGCTATCTTTGCATTTGTAGTTTGTTAGATTGCTAGATATGCGTTGGTAGCTTACTAGCTTTGCGTTGCTAGCT
>NW_019752976.1:0-236 GCF_002891405.2 Cryptotermes secundus | reverse complement strand
AGAACCCGTGGAATATCCTCTAAACCGTCTATGATGCCCAGAGTTTTTTGGAACATACGTAAGAAATTACTAGTAGATATTTACAACAGATTAAATTAAAACACTCCGTGGCCTGTAGTCTGCAATCGAACTGCACCGACCGAGCGACTGCCCCTTGTCGGCGAAGTTAGTACCAACTTTTGCGGATAGGAGGTGTCACGTGGTCAGCAAAACGGATCCCCACGGCCGTTAATCTC
>NW_019752975.1:0-236 GCF_002891405.2 Cryptotermes secundus | reverse complement strand
CCTCACTGTTTTCTTGTGTCACTATGACAAGTCACAGATTTTACAAGTATGAATTATTTCACTAGCCATGCAACACAGAGTACAACAAAGAAGCTGCTGGTCAGAAGAGACGTTCAGATGACATGATGGACATTTCTCATTGGTTAACATTTTGAGGGGACTCAGTGTTGAAGATGACTGACTGTACTGTCCAAGACTTGAGTATTAAGTTGTATTCCCCAGTTTTATTTATGTTA
>NW_019752974.1:0-235 GCF_002891405.2 Cryptotermes secundus | reverse complement strand
TCGGCTCACAGATGGCGGTGAGGTTGTTAGCCTTACGCGCAGGCCGAACTTTAACCCCCAGGAAGATTCCTGGTACTCATTTCTGTTAGAAATTGAGTCGACCCAAGGGCAATAATGCGGCTGGAAATATTACGTGAATGGAAAAATCCAGTGACCTTATCGGGAATCGAACCGGCGACCTTCCGGCTTGTAGAATAGTGCCTCAACTGTATTATGCTCATTGGTTCTTGGCATT
>NW_019752973.1:0-236 GCF_002891405.2 Cryptotermes secundus | reverse complement strand
TGTTGATGAAGTTCATCGATGGTTAAACGTCTGTCTGCACTTTTCATCAGTGACAACGGATGGCTTTCCATTCCTTATTTCATCATAAACATCGCTTCTTCCCGCTTCATATTCACGACGCCATTTTTCCACGTTTTGGCTGTTTATAACATCTTGCCCGTTGGCGATGTCAGCAGCAGTTTCTCCTTTTACGCGAAGAAATCGAATTACTGCACGAACCTCACATTTGGCGTGAT
>NW_019752972.1:0-236 GCF_002891405.2 Cryptotermes secundus | reverse complement strand
TCGGCTACCGTGACCGGCCAGGGACAACTTTACGGAACCTAAATGCTCACTACCATGGTCACAAGAGCCCTTAAATGGTCAGATTAATCCGGCCCATACCACCCTATCTTAACTCTCCAAGAACCATTTTAATATTATCCACACACCTATATCTTGGTCTTCGTAGTGGTTTCTTTCCTTCTGGATTTCCCAGCACTATCCTATATGCATTCCACTTCGCCTCCCATTCATGCTAC
>NW_019752971.1:0-236 GCF_002891405.2 Cryptotermes secundus | reverse complement strand
CATCGCTTCCCATTCGATCATTCAAACGGAAGGCGGGTGTTACAAATTTAAAGCCTCCAATACCCTTCTTACAAATTTTATCTTCGAAGCCGCTGGTCCAGCGATATTGCCAACGACTTCTGAGACCTCGCTGGACTGGAGCTGCGAAGTGTAATACGAGTATGTCAAACGATAAGCGGCATCCTTTACTCATAATTTATATTTATTTTGGCTGCACGTAACAACTGACACTATGG
>NW_019752970.1:0-236 GCF_002891405.2 Cryptotermes secundus | reverse complement strand
CTGTTAGTAAAAATTGCCCCTCTGCTAGATGCGCTTCTGCTGCTAGTGTTGTCTGTAGGGACCTTGACGTCTTTGGATCAAAAACTCTATTGATGAAACATATCTTATACTGAACTAATTCAACTATTATTATTATCATTATTTTTATTAAATTCATCATTATTGTTATTAATTTAATATTTATGTTTCAGTTCTCACTTCTTAATACACTTAGTTTTATGTTAACGAAATTATTA
>NW_019752969.1:0-236 GCF_002891405.2 Cryptotermes secundus | reverse complement strand
ATTGTGAAGCCAAAAGATTCGTGTTACTCGCTTTATTGCGGTGATCTGCAACCGAACCTGCAGTATCTCCAAGTATGCCGTGAAGATGCCGTGCCGCCTTAAGTTCCCTGATAAACAGCTCAGAAGCCGAGAAAATGTGACGTTCTCGGCTTCTTAAATTGAAAGCGGTATATATTTATGTGTCTCGTATTATTTCAAAGTTTTCATGTGTGTTTTCCTTCTTTGGCATGTATATT
>NW_019752968.1:0-236 GCF_002891405.2 Cryptotermes secundus | reverse complement strand
CTGGCTCTTCCTAGTTTGTCTAATATGTCCTGAATATTAGGTAGTGGGTAGCTATCACCAACCGTGACTTCGTTTAATTTTCTAAAGTCTACGCAAATTCTCCACTTTCGTTTTCCTGACGCATCCAACTTTTTAGGTACCACTAGTAATGGGAAATTCCATCCACTGTTACTGGGTGTCACTATATCTTCCTCTAACATCTGTGTCACTTGTCTTTTTATCTCTTGTTGCTGTGC
>NW_019752967.1:0-236 GCF_002891405.2 Cryptotermes secundus | reverse complement strand
AGTCCAGTCTTCGGAATGGCAGCTGCAAAATGGCAAGAAAGGAATCACACTGTGCCAAGAAGACTTTATGTGTGAGTTGAAGTTACAATGAGACTGTGGTAAATCCGTTGTCAGGAGACGGCTAGTGAAGACTGAGGATCCTAATGTGTTTGTAGTGAATGTATAAAATTCAATAAATCCAATTATCCAATCCAATACCAGTTTTATAAGTCACTCCTGCGCGTGACAATATTATT
>NW_019752966.1:0-236 GCF_002891405.2 Cryptotermes secundus | reverse complement strand
ACTGTGAAGAGTACTGTTTTCTGGGCTGTGATACCATGTAATTTATTATTAGTTTACTGACATTTCAGAGGAATGTGGTAGCTCCATCTTAAGTGTTGAATAGTAAACCTGCCAAGTAGCAAGTAGAGCCATTGCTTTCTGCCTTCTTATTCCTCATTTCTGGAGATGGAGGCAGTGCATTTCTGCCATACTACATGGTGTTATATCTCAGAAGGCACTATATTCCAATGTAAGTT
>NW_019752965.1:0-236 GCF_002891405.2 Cryptotermes secundus | reverse complement strand
ATCCAACCGAGCAACCTCGGACGAGAAGGTCGTTTGGTGTTATATCGGCATTGCATGTTGAGTAGCCTCTCGCCATCTGCGGATTTACTGTAACCTCGGTCTTCAATTTTTTTAAACCACGGTATTTTCTTTATCCGCTGGTTTTCATATGTGTACATCTGAAAAACAATGGTTGCTTCCACACCAAGTGGTCCACATTTGCTGAGGTTGCTTTGCAGTGAAATCTGAACCCAGTT
>NW_019752964.1:0-236 GCF_002891405.2 Cryptotermes secundus | reverse complement strand
AGCAAAATGAAATGAAATGGTCGTAGCTTAATATAAGGGGGGGTACAAGCATCTGGTTGGGACAGAAGACAAAAGTCTCAGGGCCGGGATTTCAACACGGGGCCTTGGAAATATGAGGTAGGAAAGTTAGCCACTACACCCCGACGTTCGGCCACTCCTCGTGAAAGTCTAGAGATTGAGAATTAGGTAGGAGGAAAATGTGAAATGGAACAACACATGATGACTGCGAAAAAGTT
>NW_019752963.1:0-235 GCF_002891405.2 Cryptotermes secundus | reverse complement strand
GTTGCTAGCTTGCTAGCTTTCCGTTGCTAGCTTGCAAGATATGCGGTGCTAGCTTACTAACTTTGCTTTGCTACATCCCTAGCTTTGTTTTGCTATCTTGCTGGTTTGCTTTGCTACCTTGCCAGGTTTGCGTTGCAATCTTGCCATGTTTGCTTTTCTAGCTTGGCAGATTTGCGATGCTAGCTTGCTGGATATGCGTGGCTAGCTTGCTAACTTTGCGTTGCTACCTTGCTAG
>NW_019752962.1:0-236 GCF_002891405.2 Cryptotermes secundus | reverse complement strand
TAATAATAATAATAATAAAACATTTACTTCGCCGCAAGGAAATATGACTACTCACATAAATTTTTCTAATCTTATAAAAATTGATGACCATTTAAAATATGAAAACTTATGGATCTGATGGCTCCTAAGTTATGTTGCAGCAGGTTATGCAATTATGTTTATATTAAATATCAAAACTTTCCTTCGGTAATAGCTTGGAATATAGGTCCGTGCGCAGGTAGTACTTATGGAGATAC
>NW_019752961.1:0-236 GCF_002891405.2 Cryptotermes secundus | reverse complement strand
TGCAAGCTTCCTAACGGTGCGTTGCTAGCTTGCTTGATTGCGTTGCTAGCTTGGTAGCTTTGTGTTGCTAGGTTGCCAAATATGCGTTCTAGATTGCT
Organism: Cryptotermes secundus; assembly: GCF_002891405.2. NCBI lineage: Eukaryota > Metazoa > Arthropoda > Insecta > Blattodea > Kalotermitidae > Cryptotermes > Cryptotermes secundus. The sequence continues at coordinate 138 of NW_019752961.1, read as the reverse complement.
AGATTTGCAATACTAATTTGCAATCTTTGCGATTCTATCTTGCTAGCTTTGCGATTCTAGCTTACTAGCTTTGCGTTGCATGCTTATTTGCATTGCGTTTCTTGTTTGCAAGCTTTCTTTTTGCTAGCTTGCTAGCTT
>NW_019752960.1:0-236 GCF_002891405.2 Cryptotermes secundus | reverse complement strand
AGCTCAATTTGGGTTTCGTGTGAAGTAGCAGTTATAGACAATTGATATGGAACAATTAGATGTTGCCCACAACTACCAGCGTAAACACATCGTATAACATACAAGTAGTACTTAAATAATTTGAGTAACTTGAGAAATGAAACACACATACATTCGTGGCAATGCATTTCGTGCAAGGAGGACATGTGTGTTTGTATCTTGCACTTGGTTGGGGGCACACGGTAGCGTAGTTGGTT
>NW_019752959.1:0-236 GCF_002891405.2 Cryptotermes secundus | reverse complement strand
TGGTGATCTGGGAGCCATGATTGGAGGTTCGATTCTTGAGCAATCGTGGGTAAGAGCAGTTTTTCTAGTACTTTTGCAGTCGTTAGTAGAAGGCTGATGGGTCGATAAGAGGTAACATCCGTTGGAGGTTTTCCTGGTTTATGGATCATGATGATGTGTGCAGTTTTTAGTGCGCGAGGCCAGTAGTCTATTCGGAGTATGGCATTGTAGATGTGTAGGAGCTTCATTAGGCCTTT
>NW_019752958.1:0-235 GCF_002891405.2 Cryptotermes secundus | reverse complement strand
GCGAAGACAGTGCCTGCCTTAGACCGCTCGGCTACCGTGACCGGCGTTAATTATTAATACAGGGTATAAATGTCTGTATATACGGTGTCAAGAGGTAACGAGCGGTTACAGTTGGTCATCTGTCTTCATGGCATGGTGCTTAATTAAGCACACAAATTACTTTACCTTTGCCTTTTACTTGAGTATAAACATTTTACTAAGTGTGCATAACGCTACGTCTGAAGAGCTTCTGGAA
>NW_019752957.1:0-236 GCF_002891405.2 Cryptotermes secundus | reverse complement strand
ACAGGTGGAAAAATCTCCATAATTATATTATATTTCAACATCCTATTGCACTGAAGTATCATCTGTAGACATCTTCTGTCTATAATGCAACAATATCAATATAGATTTCGATGACACTACTCCATGTTTAATTCATTAAAATGTTCATTAAAATATATAAACATTCTGTGTTTATGCACCATTCCGGCCATACATTTATTTTAAGGAATCCACTGCACTGTGCACTTTCCCAATAG
>NW_019752956.1:0-236 GCF_002891405.2 Cryptotermes secundus | reverse complement strand
TCTGATTCAGTATCATAGAATGTCTACAGTTGGAAAGCGTAGTTTACTGAAGTAACATAAAAACAAATATTTATGATTCAACATTCATATTGTCATGCGTATTAGTGACTAATAATGCGGGTTCTGAACTGGATGAACGGATTTATATATTCCTTATACACACCACCAATAATTACATGTAATTGCAGCACAATAACTATTTTTACACATTTAGTTCACTGTTAGACACACACACA
>NW_019752955.1:0-235 GCF_002891405.2 Cryptotermes secundus | reverse complement strand
TGTTTTGAAAATGTGGCGCAGCACACATATTTGGGAACGAAGATAAGAAACCGAAACTTGATTGAGGAGGAAATTAAGAGTAGACAGAATTCCGGTAATGCTTGCTACCGTTCAGTCCGGAACCTTTCGTCTTCTCGCCTGCTGTCCAAAAACAAAAAAATTAAAATACACAAAACTATAATTTTTTCTGTGCTACTGTATGGGTGTGAAACTTGGTCTCTGACATTAAGGGAGG
>NW_019752954.1:0-236 GCF_002891405.2 Cryptotermes secundus | reverse complement strand
AGACAGTATTTCATCATACCAAGTTTTAGTTGGACATTGTTATCTGAAGTCAGTTTCTGGTACCCAGTCTCACACATGTGCATTCATCAGTTTCCTTAGTTGGATTTCTGATGTCAGTTCTTCATGGTCTCACATGCAACAGTATGTTTTACAAAATTTACTAAAAGTTACTCACTTTAAAAGTTTAAAGATCCATAACTACATGTTTTCAACCAATATGGTCAGGCATTAATATT
>NW_019752953.1:0-235 GCF_002891405.2 Cryptotermes secundus | reverse complement strand
GGTCTAAGCGCATGGGGAAACCCACCCTCTCCAATAACTAACTAAGGCATGAGACTACGGAGGGCTCGACGACTAGAGAATCCTCACTCAGCTGCCTATCTAATGTGTATCGGTTCTTGTCCCTGGGTGTAAAATGACCGGAGCATGGAGCTGACGACTCGTTTGCAGCCAGTCCCTAGATTAAGAATGTCTGGAGATGCAGCCCAGCGCTAATAGCAGTCTGTAGCAGCAATCC
>NW_019752952.1:0-236 GCF_002891405.2 Cryptotermes secundus | reverse complement strand
CTTGCCAGCGCAGTCGTTCTTGGGTCCGAGACTCTTGGTAGTCCAGACTTTGTTTTCGTCGCACCTACGGATTCGCAGGGTCACCGCCTCCACACGGCCCTATTCGCCTACTGTACCTTCATTTAGCACTTATTTTTTAGGCACGGGCCGCATAGAATACACAGTTCTTCTAGTTTTGCTGTGTAATTGTTGCAGCGGAAACGTGTTTACAGATTCGTTGCCTCGTAACGACAGTC
>NW_019752951.1:0-236 GCF_002891405.2 Cryptotermes secundus | reverse complement strand
AGGTAGCTGAACCACTACCAGATTGCATGATGTCATACGTCAAAGGATAAAGCTGTAAGAACCCGAGGTCCAATTACAGGATTTGTTTCAACGCGCATCGGAAAGAGGTCTGTGTGTGCCTTAGTGTACATTCGCGAGAAGTGCGCACAATGTCACGCGCAAGTGATGAACCTCCGTGAACTTTTAAACCCTGTGAATGTAAAATGTGAATGTAAAAGAGTGTTTAAATTCATTTT
>NW_019752950.1:0-236 GCF_002891405.2 Cryptotermes secundus | reverse complement strand
CATGTGTATCGCTGTTACACACTATGGCAGCAGTACACAACAAGCAAAGTGTGACAAGAAGCAATTTTCTTGAGACATGTCAACAAATATTTAGAAAATTCCCCTATTCACCAGACTGGAGAAGTTTTGTGTGACTTTTGCAGATGAGAGAACAGGCAATTCAAGATGTGACTCAGATATGCCTCACAGTGACACAGAGGGGACATACAACTCACCTCATGTTCAGTCTTTAATCC
>NW_019752949.1:0-236 GCF_002891405.2 Cryptotermes secundus | reverse complement strand
CTACGGCGTATTCAGTAACGAAACATGTTACATTATTAATAATGAATTTTAAATAAATTTTACGTGATTTCAATTAAATTTAAGGAATTCAAAACTATAGTTACAACAATTTAAAAGTAATTTACATAAATTTAAATGAAAATTATTTTTCGATTTCAAATTAATATATAAATAATAAATATTTTGTGAAAGATTTCAATCTAAATTCAAGAATTCTCACAGATTCTTTGACGATT
>NW_019752948.1:0-235 GCF_002891405.2 Cryptotermes secundus | reverse complement strand
GCATATAGGATATCGGTGGGAAAGTCAGAAGGAAAGAGACCACTGAGGAGACCAAGGTGTAGGTGGGTGAAGAATATTAAAATGGAACTTAGAGAGGTAGGTTTTCATGGCATGTATTGGATTGATCTGGCTCAGGATAGGGACCAATGGAGGGCCCTTGTTAACATGGTAATGAACCTTCGGGTTTCTTAAAACGCTGAGAAATTCTTGAGTAGCTGTCGAATTGGCGGATTCT
>NW_019752947.1:0-235 GCF_002891405.2 Cryptotermes secundus | reverse complement strand
CGCAAAGATAGCAAGCTAGCAACGCAAAGCTAGCAAGTTAGAACGTAAACCTAACAAGCTACCAACGCAAAATAATCAAGCTAGCAACGCAAAATAAACAAATTTGAAAAACAAAACTAGCAAGATAGCAACGCATAACACCAAGCTAGCAGCGCATAAATAACAAGCAAGCTACGCAAAGCTATCAAGCTAGCAACGCTAAGCTAGCAAGATAGCAAAGCAAAGCTAGCAAGCT
>NW_019752946.1:0-235 GCF_002891405.2 Cryptotermes secundus | reverse complement strand
GACTCAATCGTAATCTTCTTGTTGAGTGCGCGGTAATCAACCATATGACGAAATTCGCCCTCGCCTTTTGGTACTAGGAATATAGGGCTAATATATGCAGATGTGGAGGGACGGATAATGCCTTGTTAAAACATACGCTGAATATGCCGACGCAACACTCTCATCTTCAGAGGCATAAGCCTATAAGGGACAAGCTTGACCGGAGACTGGTCAAGCAACTCGATGTCATATTCCA
>NW_019752945.1:0-235 GCF_002891405.2 Cryptotermes secundus | reverse complement strand
GATACCTGTGAAGAAATCATAACGCTTTCTGTCCTTAAAATGTTTTAGTATGGACCTATATATTGAGATGGCGAGGATCTTTGAAAGGATACTGAGGCCTAAGAAAAATACTGAGGGAACCCGAGAAGGGCAATCGATATAACACAGGTAACTTCACCTCTTTTCTACAATCATTGTCTTCTGGGATTCACGTCATGTCGTAAACTACACGGCGTCACTTTCTTATTCTAACCCT
>NW_019752944.1:0-235 GCF_002891405.2 Cryptotermes secundus | reverse complement strand
TAGCAACGAAACCTGGCAAGCTAGCAACGCAAACTGGCAAGCTAGAAACACAGAAGCTGGCAAGCTAACAACGCAAAGCTGTCAAGCTAGCAACACAAAGTTGGAAAGCTAGCAACGCAATGCTAGAAAGTTAGAAACGCCAAACTAGCAAGCTAGAAAGTTAGCAACGTAAGGCTAGCTATCTAGCAAGGGAAAGCTAGCAAGCTAGCAACGCAAATATAGCAAGCTAACAACG
>NW_019752943.1:0-235 GCF_002891405.2 Cryptotermes secundus | reverse complement strand
CCCGTAGCCAGTCGCTATACCGACTGCGCTATCCCGGCTATACGTACATGCTTTGATTACTTTTTCTGAATTTAAAAAAATTAAAGTCAAGTCTTTCCGTGTTCAGAGAGAGATACACAGAGGCCAATAAGTTATCCCTCTGCTTAACTAATTACGTATTACGCCACGAAGCCGTAACGGCGGAGTGGAGGTAGAGCGCCACCATTGTTAACCCACTACAACTTCACATTCTCTC
>NW_019752942.1:0-235 GCF_002891405.2 Cryptotermes secundus | reverse complement strand
GTACATTGCGGCGGTAATAAACACAACAATTCTAAATGCACGTTTATCGCTTTCCGCTATTTCGCGATGTGTTCTTTTGTAATATTTTGTTATTTCTGTGCAAAACGTTTCATTATAAATGATGTCATGATGGTTTTGCAATGGCGTGAAGGAATATATAACATTGCTTAGTTTATCCCTACCTACTTACTTACTTTGCCGCGCCATAGCTCAAGCGGTTAGTCGCTGGCTTCCC
>NW_019752941.1:0-235 GCF_002891405.2 Cryptotermes secundus | reverse complement strand
GGCAACGACATTTATATTAATATAACTGTTAATATGGATCCATATTAGAAATACAATTTAGTAACGAGTGTTTATCGTGAAAAGTGCCTGATGACGATCCTCCTGGATCGAAACATGTAGCAGGTACAGAATAGTAACAAATAGTAATGCGGTAATATCGATTTATTTATTTGGAATTTGTTGTGTTGACGGACATATAATAGTATATATAGTGATACGCAACAGAATGTAAAAA
>NW_019752940.1:0-235 GCF_002891405.2 Cryptotermes secundus | reverse complement strand
GCCATCAACAATAAGATCGACTATTGGACGAAGAACTGGAGAATTGATTCAAAGAAAATCAGTGCAAACTGCATTAACACTACGCAACCAAACCGGTCCGAAAGAGCAGTTGTGCAATGTTAATCTAGCCCAGAAAAATGAAGTGAAATACCGGGGCATACAACTCGATAGAAGACTAACATGGGCAAAGCATATCAAAACTAAATGAAACAGCTCAATCTAAAAGCGACAGCAA
>NW_019752939.1:0-235 GCF_002891405.2 Cryptotermes secundus | reverse complement strand
CCACAGGACAACACGCCTTGGGAAAGTGGCACGGAAAACACCAATAGATCGGAAGCTGTCCCGTCGCGGAACAGTGGAACGGGGAACGGATAATGCCGTCGGGAAAGTTCGTGCCAGGGACAGTGTGGTACGAGGAACCAGGAAATGACGGACTCCCGGATGGAGAAAACCGATACGTCAGGAAGGCACCAAGGAAACCAAGAATCGAGATTTCTAGGAGTGCGTAATTCAGAGA
>NW_019752938.1:0-235 GCF_002891405.2 Cryptotermes secundus | reverse complement strand
GCTGGCAAGCTGGCAAAGCAAAGCTGGCAAGCTAGCAACGCAAAGCTAGGAAGTTAGTAAAGCAAAGCTAGCAACGCAAATCTAGCAACTTAGAAACGCAAAGTTAGCAAGCTTGCAAACAAAGCTAGCAAGCTAGCAACGCGAATCTAGAAAGCTAGCAAGCTAGCAACACAACTTGCAAGTTAGCAAAGTAAAGTTATGAAGTTAGCAACGCAAAGCTAGCCATCTAGCAACG
>NW_019752937.1:0-235 GCF_002891405.2 Cryptotermes secundus | reverse complement strand
TAGCGCAGTCGGTATAGCGACTGGCTACGGGCTGGATGGCCGAGGTGTCGGAGTTCGTGTCTTGGAAAATGTACGATTTTTCGCTTCTCCGCGTCGTCCAGACTGGTTCTGGGGCTCTCTCAACCTTCTGTCCAATGGGAACTGGCACATTCCCTGGGGGGTTAAGCGGCCGGGGCGTGAAGCTGACCAATCGCCTACAACCATAGACGAGGTCAAGAATACGTGGATCTATACA
>NW_019752936.1:0-235 GCF_002891405.2 Cryptotermes secundus | reverse complement strand
AGAACAAGACACCACTCCAAAGACTGTGCATGATGCGTGCATTGCAACCTGACAGAATGAATTATGCGATTGCGTAAGTTTTTAACTTGCTCTAATTCAACATTTGGTATGGTCATATAAATTGAAGTCATTTATATTTGTTTAACATGAGATATTTTTGCCATTACACTTCTATTAATCTTGGAATGATAAGCCGTCCAGTGTGACCAAGTTTTAATAATCCAATAATTTATGT
>NW_019752935.1:0-235 GCF_002891405.2 Cryptotermes secundus | reverse complement strand
CATTATAATTGATAACTTCATATAAATTCTCACTTCCAACTGGTGGTTTGAAAATGTCCTCCACCTCCTAGCAAAATTTTCACATGGTATTTAGGGAATTTATTGAATACATGTTCCAGTTCCTCATAGAAGCTGTCCTTCACATCATCAATTTCATCCTGTCAGAACAATAATATCATAGCAGTGAATTCTTGGTATTATGCACAACATCCTATCACTAACAAACCCTACCCTC
>NW_019752934.1:0-235 GCF_002891405.2 Cryptotermes secundus | reverse complement strand
TCCTTTGTTACTTTAAAAGATTTTTAAAGTAATTTCTTTTGTAAGGCAAACCGCATGTACACAGTACGTCCTGGTGTTCCTAATTTTGACGAGCGTTAATGCATAAGCATAATGCATAATGCTGATTAATTATAAGTAAAGTTCTGTCTTCTGAGATATAACGTCGTTTAGTCCGTTGAAATCAGCCGACGTTTCATAAGACCATATTGCAATGATCTTTAGGGTCTGCTTGCTA
>NW_019752933.1:0-235 GCF_002891405.2 Cryptotermes secundus | reverse complement strand
GGAGAGAGACCACTAGCAAAACTCAAGACATAGCTAGGGGTATAATATTAAGATGGATCTTGAAGAGATAGGATGAGCTGTATGGACTGCATTGTTCTGGCTCATGACAGGACAAGTGGAAAGCTCTTGTGAACATGGTAATTAACACCTGAGTTTCATTCCATCTTGGGAAGCTGAGTAACTGTGTAATTGGGGGTTTTTCCAAGGTCTCCACTCCATAGAGTTAGAATAGATA
>NW_019752932.1:0-235 GCF_002891405.2 Cryptotermes secundus | reverse complement strand
AAAAAATGATACTAAGAAAGGCTGCATATGGCCCGGCAAAACCCCTTTACACGTGACAGTAAAAGGCGTCAAGAAGAAGAATAGCACAGTGTCAGTTCAATAGACATATTCACCATGACACCATGAGAAAATCCATATGAGTCACCTCCTAGCTTGCCACACAAGATTCCTTGACAATTTAAACATTCGGCAATTGCCAGAAAATGGCCACTACTTCTGGATGTGTGAAATGGTA
>NW_019752931.1:0-235 GCF_002891405.2 Cryptotermes secundus | reverse complement strand
GACTCCACTCCAAATGTTTGAATACATTTTCGACCACATGCAGTGTATTTTGGTACCACCGAACATCGAAGTTGATCACCAGATTCCAATAATTTCCGGTAACTAAAAGCTCACGTTCTCGAAGAAATACGAGTCCCTTGTCCAGCTCGGAGGTGTCCCCTGCTTCAGCAATTACACCTGAAATAAAACAAAAAAATAGTAGCATGAAAGAATTTTATTCAAAGTTTCCTTCCGG
>NW_019752930.1:0-235 GCF_002891405.2 Cryptotermes secundus | reverse complement strand
GCCATCTTAAGCGACTCCCTCAATTATTTTCTCATCTGGCCTGGGTTCCTCGTTATATAGCCTCGGGGAAGATCCAAAGAAAACACTGTCTCCATTGTTATAACTAAAAAATGCCTCAATTTTTACTTATTCATTGTCGCGGGAACGTGTTTACCGACTCGTTGTCTAGCAATGAAGATCTATCTATTCTGGCTTTCAGGCTTCATGTCACAATATTTTCAAAATGTTCTACTTA
>NW_019752929.1:0-235 GCF_002891405.2 Cryptotermes secundus | reverse complement strand
CGCAGGGCGGGCAAGCTAGAAACGCACAGCTGGCAAGATAGCAACTCAAAAGCTGGCAAGCTAGCAAGGCAAATGTAGCATGCTACAAAGCAAAGCTAGCAAGCTAACAACGCAAAACCAGCAAGCTAGAAACTTAAAGTTAGCAAGCTAGCAACGTAAAGCTACCAAGCTAGGAACGCCAAGCTAGCAAGCTAGTGAGCCGTATGTCCCTTGACCATGCGGGTCGGGAACCCAG
>NW_019752928.1:0-235 GCF_002891405.2 Cryptotermes secundus | reverse complement strand
GTCATGAGGTGGGAACGTTACCCCTAGACTACGGAGGCCGCTTCGTGAGTTGATAATGTGGAAGACGTCTGAATCCAGAAGAATCATCATATTCGGTAAGGATGGTGAAAAATCGATGTAAATAAAGCAGTAGAATTATCCTTGTAGTTTCGTCGCAAGGGTCTCACTTATGATCGCGGACCGCAGTATTCCTACACCAGCTTTAAATTCTCAGAATGTCCCCCCCCCCAAAGAG
>NW_019752927.1:0-235 GCF_002891405.2 Cryptotermes secundus | reverse complement strand
AACGCAAATCTAGCAAGCTACCAACGCAAAACTAGCAAGATAGCACCGCAAAGCTGGCAAGATAGCAACACAAATCTACCAAGCTAAAAAGCTAGCAACGCAAAGCTAGCAAGATAGCTACGTAAATCAAGCAAGCAAGCAAGGTAGCAACGCAAAGTTTGCAAGTTAGCAACGCAATGTTAACAAGCTTCCAACGCATATCTATCAATCTAACAAGCTAGCAACGCAAAGTTAG
>NW_019752926.1:0-235 GCF_002891405.2 Cryptotermes secundus | reverse complement strand
TTAGCAACGCAAAACAAACAAGATAGCAGGGCAAAGAGAGCAAGATATATACGCAAAAGTAGCAAGCTATCAACGCAATCCTAGCAAGCTAGCAACGCAAAGTTGGTTGGCTAGCAATGCAAAGCTGGCAAGCTAGCAAAGCAAAGCTAGCAAACTTGCAAATTAAAGATAGCAAGTTAGCAACGCAAAACTAGCAAGCTACAAAAGCCAACGTAGCATCTTAGCAATGCAAAGC
>NW_019752925.1:0-235 GCF_002891405.2 Cryptotermes secundus | reverse complement strand
TGTTGACTTATGTGGAGTCCTAACAAAGGACTGACGCGCACTTTTTCACCCTAACTTCACTTACAGACAGCCGATCGGAACTTTTTCCTATACACAGTCAGTTTCACAGAACAGTTTGTACCGTGCATAAGCGAATTGTTTCGAAGGCGGGTCTTGTACGAGCTCCATTCGAGAGCTGTTGCACTATATCGCAGATTTTATATGTTAAACTAGAGGATATTGTACATTTCGCTTC
>NW_019752924.1:0-235 GCF_002891405.2 Cryptotermes secundus | reverse complement strand
GCTAGCTTGTTAGCTTTGCGTCTCTAGCTTCCAAGTTTTCCGTTGTTAGCTTACAAGCTTGCTTGCATTTCTTTGCTATGTTGCTAGCTTTGCGTTGCTAGCTTGGTAGTTCTGAGTTGCAAGCTTGCTAGATTTGCGTTGCTACTTTGTTAGCTTGGCGTTGCTAGCTTGCTAGCTTTGCGTTGCTAATTTGTTAGCTTTACGTTGCTAGCATGATAGATTGCTAGATTTGCGT
>NW_019752923.1:0-235 GCF_002891405.2 Cryptotermes secundus | reverse complement strand
TCAGGATAGCCAAGATTCGAACCTAACGCCTCTCGAATACACGTCTATAGCGTTACCGCTACACCAGCCTATTCGCTCCCTTTACGTAATAAAGCAGTATGAGTAGTGTCCGTGAATATCCTGTTATACAACTCTGGAGCAATTTTATTCACCTCTTGGAATACATACATATATTTACGTCCCTTTAATTTAAACCCGACAATCATATTCGTCATTCCCAGTATATCCGGGGCAG
>NW_019752922.1:0-235 GCF_002891405.2 Cryptotermes secundus | reverse complement strand
AGGCCTAGGCCCACTGGGGCTGTAGTGCCAAGGGGAAAAAAAGGTTAGGCTATCTTTGTAACAGGCAGTGGAGAAGCACAGGTTTGTGTAACGTCGAGGCTCCCACATTTTGTATACAACAGGCTCGCAGATGGCGCTAAGCTTGTCTGTTAGCCTTACACACCAGCCGCCCTTTACTCCCAAGAAGATTCCTGGTGCACATTTCTGCTAGAAGCTGAGTCAACTCCAGGGTCAT
>NW_019752921.1:0-235 GCF_002891405.2 Cryptotermes secundus | reverse complement strand
TTCATACGCTTCTGAAGAGCACTGTGATTATTCTTACTTCTTTTCTGCTGTATGTAAAGATGGTCCACTTTATTTTATGTTGAGAGTCGTCATTTGCAATTTGTTTTTATGGAAAGGGGGTGGGATTGGCTTGAATGTTTCATTGTTTACTTTTCAGTATGCTATTAATGGTATTTAATTCTATTTATGCTGATTGGGTTCGAATCCCACTTCATACATTCATTTTTTGTGCGTT
>NW_019752920.1:0-235 GCF_002891405.2 Cryptotermes secundus | reverse complement strand
GTAACCTTTTTGAGGTTGTTGAACGTCTTCAACAAGGGAGTCTTTTAGGATTACTGGGTTTTGGGCCTTTGTCCATCATCCGGTATTCTAAAGAACACTACAGAACACAATCTATCAGAAATTGATGTAGGTTGTCCCGTGATTGGAGTTAGCTCTTTTTTAACTACCCAACAGAGTAAGTTTCTCTCACCCCCTCACCTGAGGACGGAAACAGATCCAGTTTCCGAAGCACCGG
>NW_019752919.1:0-235 GCF_002891405.2 Cryptotermes secundus | reverse complement strand
TCTCACAACCTTATGGGCCTCCACGGCCTGTTACAGGGATACTTTACTTTTTTTTTTACTTTTTTATTACTAAATGTATCTCGTTTCTTATTCAGTTAATGTATTCCGTCATGTATCTGAATTAGTTAAGCCTTATAAAATATATATTAAAATTGGAGTGGAAGTCTTCCATATAAAATGCTTAAAGAGATAAAAAAAGTAAAGTTGTCCCTGTGCTTAACTAATTAAGCACTAC
>NW_019752918.1:0-235 GCF_002891405.2 Cryptotermes secundus | reverse complement strand
CTGAGCATGGAGCATTTCGTTCCGAACAACAGCATAAATTCAGCAAGTAATAAAGAAATTATTATTTTATTTTACGCACAATTTATTTATAGTTAACTGATTTTGGGGCCATTCTTTATATTTTGCCCAACGTTGTCTTTGTTACTGGTAGTAATCAGTCACATAAGCACCGGTCCAGGTACCAGAAATCACACAGCATGATTTACACTTGTAGTACAGATGCTTTTTCGGATAG
>NW_019752917.1:0-235 GCF_002891405.2 Cryptotermes secundus | reverse complement strand
CAATTATCAAGTCCAGACTTACTTCCTGTGAGAAACTTGTGGTGTTTTCTGTTCATATCTTACACAACTATGTTCTCCCCATGAAAACAACACTGGATCCCTCGAAAGGTTCATTCTGTCTCACAGTTCCATACATTTATGACAGTAGAGCAGTGTGCTCCTTATAAGTACCATGTTTATCCATTTTTGTCCGTCTCTTTTCTCTGGCTTGGAGTGGGTTCCTTTCTTTAGCCCC
>NW_019752916.1:0-235 GCF_002891405.2 Cryptotermes secundus | reverse complement strand
GCCTCAAGTTGATGTTATAATAAAGTAGTAAATAATAAAATTTAATATATAGGTATATCGTATATCAACACTTGTAATGTTCTGAATATGTTACTAAAAATATTAAAAGTATAATAAAAATGTTTTTCCGATGATAGGTTAAGAATTTGTATGCAACTTAAAATATTTTAGGTTTCACTGCTACAGTGTAGAACTGGGCATGTATGTTGTTTGTAGATCTTATTGTAGAAGCTTT
>NW_019752915.1:0-235 GCF_002891405.2 Cryptotermes secundus | reverse complement strand
GTGATTTGGCGTGACTTGACGTGATTTGGCGTGACTTGACGTGACGTGACTTGACGTGACGTGACTTGGCGTGACATGGTGTGACTTGGCGTGCCTCGACGTGACATGACGTGAGGCGAGACGGGGCGAGGCGAGACGGGGTGAGGCGAGGCGAGGCTAGGCTAGGTTAGGTTAGATTAGGTTAGGTTATGTTAGGTTAGGTTGGGTTACGTTAGGTTACATTTGGCTAGGTTAG
>NW_019752914.1:0-235 GCF_002891405.2 Cryptotermes secundus | reverse complement strand
TTTGACGTGACTTGATGTGACTTCGCGCGACTTGACGTAACTTGGCGTGAATTGACGTGACTTGACGTGATTTGGCGTGAGTTGAAGTGACTTGGCGTGACTAGACTTGACTTGAAGTGGCTTGACGTAATTTGACGTGAGGTGAGTCGAAACAGGCGATGCGAGACGAGGCCAGGCTAGGCTAGGTTAGGTTAGGTTAGGTTAGGGTAGGCTAAGTTAGGTTTGGTTAGGTTAG
>NW_019752913.1:0-235 GCF_002891405.2 Cryptotermes secundus | reverse complement strand
GTGGATAGGAAGTAGAATAATTTTATACACGAAAATGGGGAAAAATAGGGTGAAAATTACCGTCACGTAATCGGACTAATATTCGAATATTTCTGTATCAGTCATGTTAAGAGGTTAACCGCCCTGTCAGTGTGACCTAAACAACCGGTGTGCACCATCAAGGCTGATTTCATTCCTGGTATGAAGAAGCATTTATAAATAATAAGAGGGTGGTATGTGTATATTTATATATATA
>NW_019752912.1:0-235 GCF_002891405.2 Cryptotermes secundus | reverse complement strand
GTAACGACTCGTTCGCAGTTATACGTTGTAACCGAGATGTGATTTCTGAGCCGTTGCTCAACAACGGACGTATGGCTCTGGCTCCACTATTCCAGCTTTCAGCCGTCACGTCATAATATCACATCTCATCTATAATATAACACGGGCAACAGCCGGTGGAAACGAATTGTGCTTCTCTTGGGTCACTCAGCCCCCTTTTCAGTTTGATCCTTTGGCTCTTCGTGTGATGGTAAGG
>NW_019752911.1:0-235 GCF_002891405.2 Cryptotermes secundus | reverse complement strand
TTAGAAACAAGTTTTACATTAGTTCTATATGTTAATATGTTTTTTTTATCAACAAATACTGATACGATGTCTACTTTTTTGCAAATATATAACACTGTTGTTTAGACATTTCAAGTACCTTCTTTAGTACCAACGACTAGGTAGCGGGATATCACATGGAATAGAGGACATTATCTGCTTAGGAGGGAAGAGAGGGAAGGGTGGGAAACCTAACTTATATTTATAGTCATTAAAA
>NW_019752910.1:0-235 GCF_002891405.2 Cryptotermes secundus | reverse complement strand
ACTCCTGTTATGTAGCTTCTGCACTGACAACACAGTAAACAGTTAGCTTTCACTGTTGCATGACATCGCACTTACTGATTGCCTAGCAACAGTCACTGCACGGGCTCCTACATTGCATGACGCTGCGTTTGCATAGGTGTTGCTGGGCACTGCTGCATAGCAACCAGCTTGTTTCGGCTCAGCACAGACAAACAGCACTTTCCTTACTGTTGCATAACCTCATTTCCACGGTTGC
>NW_019752909.1:0-235 GCF_002891405.2 Cryptotermes secundus | reverse complement strand
TACGCCCTTGCTGCATTCCTTTTTCGTCTGATGTCCCCTCCCGGGAATGCATCCTGTTGCGTTCTTCCTCAGTATGCCGTTCCTGACCCAGTTCTTTCTGGGGATCCTTTTGCGCCGTGCTACTCTGGCACGGAAGGTCGTCCCCTTCCTGGAGAATGCCAACCTCTCGTGGGGTCCGCGCTTTGTCTGTGTGGTGTCCCTGAGGATGTCTATCTTGAGTCGTGACACACTCGCC
>NW_019752908.1:0-235 GCF_002891405.2 Cryptotermes secundus | reverse complement strand
CTTTGCGTTGCTAGCTTGCTAACAGTGCGTTGCTGGTTTGCGAGCTTTGCGTTGCTAGCTTGGTAAGTTTGCGTTGCTTGTTTGCTTGATTTGCTTTTCTAGCATGCTAGATTGCTAGATTTGGGTTGCTAGCTTGATAGCTTTGCGTTACTTGCTTGCTAGCTTTGATTTGCTAGTTTTGCGTTACTTCCTTGCTAGCTTTGCGTTCCTAGCTTGCTAGTTTTGCGTTGCTAGC
>NW_019752907.1:0-235 GCF_002891405.2 Cryptotermes secundus | reverse complement strand
TAATATGATGCGATAAAACCACAGTCCACGAAATTAATGACTCTAACCACACATGATAGCTAAGTTGGTATTGTGATGGGCTGTGGCCTGGATGGCCAGGGTTTGATTCCTGGCAGGGTCCAGATTTTTTTCTTTGTCATCGTGTCAAGACCAGCTGTGGGACCCACCCATCTGCCTGTCTAATGGGTATTGTGGGCTCTTTCCCAGGGAATAAAGTAGCAATGGTATGAAACTG
>NW_019752906.1:0-235 GCF_002891405.2 Cryptotermes secundus | reverse complement strand
ACCTTACCGGGACTCGAACTCCGACCCCTCGGTCGTCCAGCCCGTTAACTACTAGCTATACCGACTGCACTATCCCGGTTCCTCCCTATATAAACAGTCAAATACAAATTCGTAATACATCTTTATCCAGCCCAAAATACTTCGTCTGTCTCTGGTATGTACAGAAACTTATCCGTCATAATGATTTCTGTCTTCATCTTTCCGTATAAAACACTTCCCTGCATACATATGGCTT
>NW_019752905.1:0-235 GCF_002891405.2 Cryptotermes secundus | reverse complement strand
GAAGAAGCTACAGCATTGAAGCCGTTACCAGGCGACAACCGGTGAACATACAGCAGACTGAGAAGAGTTAGTGCGTGCTGTAATGAACTGCAGATTGTGTGAATCAGCGATAGCGCTATAGTTACTTGTAGTTATGTTCTGTAAGAGTGCAATAAATCCAATTACGAATCAAAATCTCATTTACAGTCACACTCAATCACGTGACAATATTCTCTGTTCCACAGTGTACAGACTG
>NW_019752904.1:0-235 GCF_002891405.2 Cryptotermes secundus | reverse complement strand
GCGGTGGGAAGCCAGTGACTAACCGCTTGAGCTATGGCGCGGTCAGGACTATAGTTAGACAACCGCCCATAATAATAGAAAAATTGTTGGACACGGTGTTTTCTGTTGGGCACACCCCGAGTTTACAGAACTTAAACTTGACGGTGGTCAAGCTTACGACCGATCAAGTGACTAAGTTGCCGTTGTAGAATAAGATACGTAAGGTAGGCATGATCTGCTTTACAAAGCGTGTACT
>NW_019752903.1:0-235 GCF_002891405.2 Cryptotermes secundus | reverse complement strand
TGCGGACTAACACCACGGAGTTTAGGTTTATAGTGATGATGATAATGATGATGGTAATTATACCTTAATAAATGTTTCATGTTTTCCAAAGGTCTATTCCCACACAAAATTGCAGAAACCCGTACTGAGTGGCATTACTCTCGCTCCACTTCACAGGTTCGTGCGCTCGTTATGTTGATATTATTGTTGCAGCAAATTACAAGTACGACTCAGAGGTGTCCTCCAGTGGCGTATG
>NW_019752902.1:0-235 GCF_002891405.2 Cryptotermes secundus | reverse complement strand
TGGTATGTGTAATTATTTATTATGTGTTTGTGCTGTCCTGTGTCTAGGTAGAGGCATTGCGACGAGCTTATCGCTCGTCCAAGGATTCCCACAGTCTGTAAAATGATCGTGAAACTGAGAATCAGAGGCCAGGTGTTGTGCCTGTGACTATCATCCCTTATGGGACGTCAGTGGATATCTTTTTAACCTATGCGGTGGGAAAAACTTTCATAAAGGGGGCCAACAACAACTCGTG
>NW_019752901.1:0-235 GCF_002891405.2 Cryptotermes secundus | reverse complement strand
TCTTTCTATCGCTGAGCACTGTATTCATTTGTAGATACATGAACCTTGTGGTTGTAAATTGTGTACAGTGGATTTTATCAAAATTTAATGAGAGTGTTTTGACTTCGAACCGCCTATTTCAGTATAGAAAATACAATAGTTACATCATTTTTAAAATCTTCAGATTTGAAGTTCTTAAACATTACAATAATATCATCTGCAAATACAATATATTTAGGCTTCTACTGATAATATT
>NW_019752900.1:0-235 GCF_002891405.2 Cryptotermes secundus | reverse complement strand
TGCTTGTAACAATGGATTCTCCCACTCAGGGACCTAAATTAAACCTGTGGATAATAATAGTGTGTTTGTGTGTTGGTATGAGGTTCTTACAGTGATGCTGGCTGCTAGCAATAAGGGCTGCTTCTTTGTATCGTCGTGTAGTCTGGTTTCTTGCCTCGCTTACTGTTGAAACTTGAAAATGGAGGCGATAATTTCCCCTGAAAGTTCGTTTTTCTCTGACTAAATAAACGGCACT
>NW_019752899.1:0-235 GCF_002891405.2 Cryptotermes secundus | reverse complement strand
TACAGGCAGCAAGTTGATTTCATAAGCCTCCTTATATTTTTTTCAAAATAAGGAATATAATAAGGAAATTAAAGAGGCAGAACGTGTATAATTTTTTGGCTGGGCACTTTATGGACGGACAGCAGCTGGGAGGTCCAGGAAACAACGAGGGAGAAATTTTTAAGTTAGGTCTTTGTGAAAGGGGTTGTGATACCAACTGGATACAAGATATTGATTTATTTTAATAACGCTTCCT
>NW_019752898.1:0-235 GCF_002891405.2 Cryptotermes secundus | reverse complement strand
CGTAATTATTAACCCAATCACCAACACACTTGGCCCTCTTTGCGGACGACACCTTTCTATATGAGACAGATCACAAGGAATATTTTATTATTAGAAAACTCCAGCGCGGTCTCAGCTCGATGAAGACCTAGTGTGAGTGCTGGAATATAAAAATTAATGAAGACAAGACTTAGGGGGCCACCTTCCCTCGTGGTCGTCGACCGCCTGATTCCTGTCTTACTCTAAATGGAAGAAA
>NW_019752897.1:0-235 GCF_002891405.2 Cryptotermes secundus | reverse complement strand
CTATTTGAAGGAAATAGTGACTCCGGTCTAGAAAACCGAGATTATTGGCAGTGGGGATCCGTTGCACTGCCCACGTGACACTCTCTATCTGCAAAAGTTGGCACTAATTTCGCCTACAAGCGGCGGTCGGTATAGTTCGCTTTTGGACTATAGGTCATGGAGTGTCATAATTTCTACTAAAATTTAGATGAAATTCTGCATACTATCAAATGAGTAAATGGTTGTCTGCAAACAA
>NW_019752896.1:0-235 GCF_002891405.2 Cryptotermes secundus | reverse complement strand
GTTAAAATATTAATTTTACGGAAATATCATATTCTGGACACTTTTAGTTGTTAATTTTCATCCATAGTTTAAATAAGGTATAGATTTTCTCTCTTGGTTGTGTTGGGCTTGTTGCTGTCTGTGACTGTACTTGTATTTCAGCTTATGGCTATTATTTTTATTCAAAATGTTGAGTACACGATATAACTGTGCACTGTGGCCCTGGGATCGACTCAGCTTCTAACAGAAATGAGTA
>NW_019752895.1:0-235 GCF_002891405.2 Cryptotermes secundus | reverse complement strand
TTCACAAGAGCCCTCCACTGGTCCCAATCCCGAGCCAGATCCATCCAGTCCATACCATCCCATCCTGTCTCTCTCTGATCGATTTTAATATTGTCCTCTCACCTACGTCTTTGTCTTCCTAGTTTTCGCTTTCTTCTGGCTTTCCCACCAATACCTTATATGCATTCCGCTTCTCCTCCATTCGTGCTACATGCCCTGTCTAGCTCATTCTCCCTGACTTGATCATTCTAATTAT
>NW_019752894.1:0-235 GCF_002891405.2 Cryptotermes secundus | reverse complement strand
AGACACAGAATGATGGAAGGGATTTGTGTAGTACACCGCTGAGATAGGCTCTGGTGCCGTGATAAACATACATCAAATTTCATAAAGACTGGTTCAGCCATTCAGAAGTTGATAAGGGGAGATCGAATAAGCCTCACTCACTCATGGAGTTGAGCCTTTCTTGAGAAAGTGCCATTTGTGTAGCTACTCAAGAACTTCCTGGCATTTTATGGAACCCGAAGGTTCATTACCGTGT
>NW_019752893.1:0-235 GCF_002891405.2 Cryptotermes secundus | reverse complement strand
CTTGACCTCGGCACTAGTTGGTGGACAGTGGTCAGCTTCACAACCCTACCGCTTTACCCATGGGGAAAGAGCCCTCAGTACCCACTGGACAGGAGGCTTGGTGGACTCTAGAGCCAGTCTGAACGACGCGAAAATTTCTTGACCCTACCGGGGCTCGAAGGATGAGGTGGACAGGGCATGTAACACAAATGGGGGAGAAGAGGTATACATAAAGGATATTGGTGGAAAAGCAACA
>NW_019752892.1:0-235 GCF_002891405.2 Cryptotermes secundus | reverse complement strand
TTTTAGCTCACCCTTTATTGTTATTTCATTTATGGAGCCTATCTATAATTAATTATGTGCATGTCCAGCCCTACAAATGCATAATTTTATTGAATTTGAAATTTGTTCAACAGTGGCAGTGCAGCTGTTGACTCAGAAATTTACATGCATGCTGATGGGCTCAGGCACACACACACACACACGGGGGGGGGTGCTCTCTCTGTCCCTCCTTCCCCTCTGTCAGCACTCTCATGCT
>NW_019752891.1:0-235 GCF_002891405.2 Cryptotermes secundus | reverse complement strand
GAATAGCTGCATATCACCTGATGTTCTTAAGACAATCAGCTATAATTCTACGGCTTCCTAATTTATTTAACGACGTCCTGTCAACTATACAGGATCAAAAATATTCGTGTATATGTAATACTATTGATTTGTATCCGCGAAATATCAGGATCCGATCCGGGTTGGATATCCGATAGACAGACTAAGAGTTTTTTATGATTTTCCTGTCCCTCTAGGTTAATGCCAGAACAGTGCT
>NW_019752890.1:0-235 GCF_002891405.2 Cryptotermes secundus | reverse complement strand
CACGCTCTGGCCGCTTAATCACCTGTGAAATATCCCACGTTATTTATCTGATATTAGTCTAGTTAGACGCAGAAGCTGTGTAGCGAATAGCAGTCAATTTCTTTACTGACTTAGCTGTACGAAAGACGTCGCAGTTGATACAGTGCTGTTAAATGACCTTCCAATTTCCATTAGGTACGAAAGAGAATTGAGGGCACGCGGTAGCGTTAAGGCACTGATCTACAAACCGGAAGGT
>NW_019752889.1:0-235 GCF_002891405.2 Cryptotermes secundus | reverse complement strand
TCAGGGGCGTCGCAGGACGTCATGACGTCGTGGTTTGTATTCATGTTTCATACTCCCAGTGTAGTGGGTTCGAGTCGGGGTTCGGAGACAGGTTATCCTAACTTGAATTTCACGATTTGCTTGAGTTTTCTTCCGGAACCACAGTGATAGTAAAGGTAAAAGAAGGTAAAGCTTTCCCTGTAACAAGCCATGAAGGCCCACAGAGTGCGAGGTCGAGGTTCCTACATCTTCTAGG
>NW_019752888.1:0-235 GCF_002891405.2 Cryptotermes secundus | reverse complement strand
GATTTTCTGTGGTCCCTGGACAGAATGAACATTCAATGGTCAGGTCTTGTCAGTGTATCTACTCAATATATTGATTTTAATTAAATTCTATATCAGAAGTCTATGCTAGAAGTTAGCAAACTAATTTTGATTCATATCAATCCAGTATAACTCGTTTCACTCATCACTCATGGAGCTGAGCCCTTCTTGAGAAGTTGCCAATTGCGTAGCTCTTGTGAACACGGTAATGAACCTT
>NW_019752887.1:0-235 GCF_002891405.2 Cryptotermes secundus | reverse complement strand
TTTAGGTTTATTCCATTTTAATATTATACATCCATTCTTGGTTAGATCTTTTAAGTACTCTTCTCTTCAGGTTATCCAACTAAACAGTTGTATCCATTCTCCTCCTCCACATACGCGGCAGGCCTACAATATTAACCCGCTAAACCACGGTGTTTGATGTACACGCCACCTGCACTGACCTTAGGAAACCCTGCATTCTGCCCACACACTCTGTTTGTGTTATTCATATGATTCT
>NW_019752886.1:0-235 GCF_002891405.2 Cryptotermes secundus | reverse complement strand
CAACGCGTTGTATTGAATATTAACATAAAAACTTTGCCTCAGATTGGAGTGTAGTTAAAATAGCAAATACATGATTAAAAAGAAAACGATATAAGTATATAAGGGTATACTATAAAATGTTGAAATATTATTAAAATATATTAGAAGTATATAAAGTATATTAAACGGTATTAAAAATATATATGTAGGTGGGTGTACGAGGGGGGACCCAAAAATAACCGGAAACGACCTGTTG
>NW_019752885.1:0-235 GCF_002891405.2 Cryptotermes secundus | reverse complement strand
CAGTCCATTGACGCACTGGATGTTGCCTAGCAACGTTCGCAGCACCGACCCAAAAGAAATACAGTCCTACAGCTGACTTCCTCTTATATGTTTATTGAGTCGTTGCATAGCAACAGACGTCTTATTATTGCGTGCATGAATGTTGCACTAAGACATTTAGCGATCTGTTGAGTACCAATGGATATACTCGTACACGTTACCGTACAAATAAACTGTGTGGGGAGAAATCCAACAT
>NW_019752884.1:0-235 GCF_002891405.2 Cryptotermes secundus | reverse complement strand
TGATTTTCAAGTCAATTCAGCGCCACAGTTTGGGCAGGAATCGCCATGGACACAGTCCTGGTTCCCTACGTGAAGTGCACAAGCCATTCTTGGCAAATATATCATGTAAGGAAGTGTTACACAGGGCACTTGACTTATGCGGCGCCTCTGACATTTAAACGATGGTGAATTTAAATCAGACTTTAAACTTTGATAGGCAGGAGAGTTAAAAGTAGTTTCGTTGAAATCTAAGCAT
>NW_019752883.1:0-235 GCF_002891405.2 Cryptotermes secundus | reverse complement strand
TCACATTCAGAAAATAATTCTAAAGCCCTTCTCAACATCCTTTCTCTAGCCACCCTCATTCTCTTTGCATAACCAAGCAGTTGCAAACATTCATCTTAACTTCCATAATGGAGCACACCCTGCTATCCAGAATCATAGCATTTGCAATTCTCATACAACTAACAAAAGTTTCACAAAAAACATACCATTTCTATAAAGTTACTTAAAAGCAAAGTTATAATGTGCGTACATTCAT
>NW_019752882.1:0-235 GCF_002891405.2 Cryptotermes secundus | reverse complement strand
TAGTTCCTGTGTTATAAATCCGCTGCCAGGAAACGGATAGTGAAGGCTAGTGGAAATAGACTGAGAAAATTAATGTGGAGTGATTGCAAATTGTGTAAATCAGCAACACTATAATAATTATTATTTGTAGTTACGACATCTAGGTGGTTAATAAACCCATTTGTTAATCCGAACCCCTTCTTTGGTCACTGATATACATGACAATATTAATATCGACCTCTTTGTCTTTTTGTAG
>NW_019752881.1:0-235 GCF_002891405.2 Cryptotermes secundus | reverse complement strand
GAGTACAATCTTCTGGTTTGTGATGCCGTGTAGTCCGATATTATGGAGGAACGTACTGCATCTCGGGGTCTAAGAGTAAGCCAAGCTAGTAACCTCTCGACCCTGAAAATTGAATCAGAAAAATTCTATCGAAACGTCGTTGAACTTCTATCGCACTACATGATGTCACATTACATAAACAAGAATTATTGAATTCGTGAACTGAAATCAAAACAGAAGTTCCAGAAATTTCGTT
>NW_019752880.1:0-235 GCF_002891405.2 Cryptotermes secundus | reverse complement strand
GAACCGTCTTCGTCCACTCGAACACTGGGATCGTGGGTTCGAATCCCACTAGAAGCATGGACGTCTGAGTGCGTTTATTCTGTCTATGTGTTATTCTTTGTATAGGTAGCGGTCTTGTGACGGCTGATCCCCCGTCCAGGAGTCCTACCGACTGTATATAGATTAAGAAACTGAAAAAGTGGCCAAGGTTCAAAGGGCTGTAGAGCAACAGAGAGAGAACGGGAGTGAGAGAGAG
>NW_019752879.1:0-235 GCF_002891405.2 Cryptotermes secundus | reverse complement strand
GTCCTCCTCGAGAAGTCGCCAGTCTTTCAGCTACTCAAGAATTTCACTTTGTATGGAACCCCAAGTTTCATTATCACGTTCACAAGAGTCGTTCACTAGTCCCTATCCTGAGCCAGATGAATCCATGCTATTTGTCAGATCCGATATGCTAAGGTAAAAGGTATAGTTGTCCTTGTACTTAACTAAATAAACACTACGCCATAAAGGCATATGGGGGAGTGGATATGTAGATCCA
>NW_019752878.1:0-235 GCF_002891405.2 Cryptotermes secundus | reverse complement strand
TGCTACCTTCTTCACGCTAGTTTCTTGCCTGGCTTAGTCTTCGACGCTGAAGATGGAGGCGACATATTCCTCCGAAACTTCCGTTGAATTTCAGCCGATCACACGGCGATATATCCCAGAAGATAGAACTCTTCATAACCAGAGCTTTGAGCATCTCAAATCCTACATAGTCCTGTAGGAATTCACTGACGTTTCGGAGCAACATATTTCTTCCGTCTTCAAAGTCGAAGAATAT
>NW_019752877.1:0-235 GCF_002891405.2 Cryptotermes secundus | reverse complement strand
TGATATACACACTTAAAAGTTCTTTGTAATTCGAGCACACATAAACTCTACAGTGTCTTCAGTAGCCGTTTCCTGGTAACTGTTCTTAACAATTTCCTCTGCTAACATTCATATGGGCTGACGAATGTCCCACAACTGACTTATTACTCCAGTTGTCCTGCTTATAACATCTCGGCACAGACCGAGTAGAAAACATTGTTCCTCTGTTGTAGTTTAATTTTTGCTTGTTAAATAT
>NW_019752876.1:0-235 GCF_002891405.2 Cryptotermes secundus | reverse complement strand
TACATCATAGAAACTTGTCTTTGGGCTTCACAACCGGGCTTACTGCGTAGAAAGCTTCTACAACAAAACCTACACAACATAAATGCCCAGTTTCTACTCTGTAGCAGTGAAACCATAGTATTTAAGTTGGTGTACACATTCCTAACCTATCATCGGAAATCCTTTAATATTTTTTTAAATATTTTTAATATTTTAATAATATATTCAACACATTATAAATTTTGATATATGATAT
>NW_019752875.1:0-235 GCF_002891405.2 Cryptotermes secundus | reverse complement strand
TGGTGTCAGAAGTGGGATCAGTAACGCGAAACACGTTACAATATTTATAGACATTTGTTATGTTTGTCTTTTCTTTTATGTAGTTTTTTAAGTTTTTATTAATTTTCATGATTATATTATTTATCTTTAATATTGGTTATGTATAATTTGTATAACTTTATTTATATTCTATTTATTTATATTGTTTTTATTTATTTTAAATATATTTCTCTTACTATTCTTATGCATAACTTAA
>NW_019752874.1:0-235 GCF_002891405.2 Cryptotermes secundus | reverse complement strand
CCAAGATAATTTGAGTAAACCTGTCCCAGTGCCACTTTGTTCACCAAAAATCCTACATAACCTGACCTGGGCTCGAACCGTGGTGGGAAGCCGGCGACTAACCGCCTGAGCTATAGCATGCCTCGCTCCAGACCTTGATCTAATATTCTGTTTGTCTACATTTTGCAGGGCGTCTGTGTGTACCGTATACATACCGAGTGTGTTATATAACTGAAACTCCAGCACAACTACTTAT
>NW_019752873.1:0-235 GCF_002891405.2 Cryptotermes secundus | reverse complement strand
AGCTTGCTAGCTTAGCTTTGCTAGCTTGCTAACTTAGCTTTGCTAGCTTGGTAGCCTTTCGTTTCTAGCTTGCTAGCTTCTCGTTGCCACGTTGCTAGGTTTGCGCTGCCACCATGCTAGATTGGCGTTGATAGTTTGCTATCTTTGCTTTGTTAGCTAGCTAGATTTGCGGTGCTAGCTTGATAGATTTCTAGATATTTGTTGCTAGCTTGATAGCTTTCCGTTGCTATCTTAC
>NW_019752872.1:0-235 GCF_002891405.2 Cryptotermes secundus | reverse complement strand
TTATTTGCCTTTAATGACTCGATGGGTCTCATCTGGTTTGAAACGCCGGATTAAAAAAACTTTGCAATTTCATCTCAAACTCGCTTAATTAAGGAACTAATATAATAAGCAGTCGGCATTTCTACATGTATGGCAAGTACATCGATGTAACATTAATGTAACACGTAAGACATCAGTGGTATAAATGTATTAGCATGTAGCATATAATAATTAGTGCAATCTGTACACTTTCCGT
>NW_019752871.1:0-235 GCF_002891405.2 Cryptotermes secundus | reverse complement strand
TTGTCCGCATCAATCAGTAACTGGGGATACCATTCCCTGCTATTAGGTTAGGTGACGCGAGTTTGGGTTAGGTGACGTGACGTGTCTTGGCGTGACTAGGTGTGACTTGGCGTGACATGGCGTGACTTGACCAGACTTGACGTAAATGACGTGACTTGACGTGACGTGACACTGCGTGACTTCGCGTGACTGCGTGACTCGACTTGACTTCACGTGATTTGACGTGGCGTGACGT
>NW_019752870.1:0-235 GCF_002891405.2 Cryptotermes secundus | reverse complement strand
TTCTTTTAATTTTCCTCCCTTTCGTATGTCTCCAATTTCACTATGGGTCTTTCTATTTCTACTTCTTCATCCCTGGTATTTAATATACTAGTGATGGCTTGATTACCTGTTACCCGGACTAGTGAACTAGATAGATACACTCCTTCAGTTATCTCAGACTTGGCTATTCTTCCCGGCCATCGGCTACATATTCCACCTGCAATGTTACAATGGTTTCTGCTCTCTTGGGCAAAGT
>NW_019752869.1:0-235 GCF_002891405.2 Cryptotermes secundus | reverse complement strand
AGGAAATTGAACCTGAACGAGTGAAGCTGAAGAATGTCCACTGTTAGAAGCCGTTGATTGGGAAAGGCTAGTGAAGACAGCAGGCTGGAAAATGCTTAACGAGTGCTGCTGTGAATATTAGAGACGGCGCTGTAAGTACTTGTACTTCCGAGTCACGTGGACATGTATAAGTAGTCATAAATCACAATTTACCAATCCATACCACGTCTATAGTCACACTCCTACATGTGAAAGT
>NW_019752868.1:0-235 GCF_002891405.2 Cryptotermes secundus | reverse complement strand
AGCCTTAGCCCGACTCTCAAATGGAAAAATGAAATAACGAATAGTTAACGCAGATGCTAAGTGAAACAGGAAGGACTCCCGCAGCTTTTTTCTTAGAAATTTACATGAATTGTCGGAAACCTTTGAGAATACGATATGCGACAATTTTGGACATCGTAACTTAAAAGTGGGATGGCCCAGACCCAAAGCGAAGCTTAGCATTTATCAAGCTACTGTCAGAAAGTAGGTTACGTCT
>NW_019752867.1:0-235 GCF_002891405.2 Cryptotermes secundus | reverse complement strand
GGTCAGCTTCAAGCCCCGACCGCTTTACCCCGATGGAAAGAGCCCTTGGTACCCATTAGGAGATTGGGTGGGCCTCAGAGCCGGTCTGGACCATTTGGAGAAGAAAAAATTGTTGAACCTACCGGGACTCGAACTCGAACCCCTCAGTCGTCGAGCCCGTAGACAGTCGCTATACCGATTACGCTACCCTGGCTCCTACAAAACACTGTATAGGAGGTAAAAAGAAAGGTGAAGT
>NW_019752866.1:0-235 GCF_002891405.2 Cryptotermes secundus | reverse complement strand
TTTTTGTCTTTTACATACCAGACGATGGGTGAAGTCTAAAATAAGTCAAAAGAAGTACAGTATTCACCATCGTCAGAATCCATTCAAGTCCAACGCGATATACGTATAAATTATGACTAACCATCCATCCATTCCTCCGTCCGTCCATTCATCCATCCATCAGCCCGTCGTAAGGATACTATCTAAAGGAGCGTCCACATTACTCGTGATCGTGTGACTCGCTATGCTCGCGAGT
>NW_019752865.1:0-235 GCF_002891405.2 Cryptotermes secundus | reverse complement strand
AAACTGTGTTTCCGGTGTTTACGTGCCCCAGAAACAAAAGAATTAAGTCGCTGAGTGAATCACGACGACGTTTCTTGAGGCATGAAGGCCCATAGGGCTTGTGAGACGTCGAGGCTCACACATTTTCACAAGACAGTCGACTCACATATGGCGGTAAGGTTTTCAACCTTACGCGCCGGCAGCCCTTTACATCCCCAGGAAGATTCCTGGTACTTATTTCTGTTAGAGGCTGAGT
>NW_019752864.1:0-235 GCF_002891405.2 Cryptotermes secundus | reverse complement strand
CTCCACAAAGCATCATGTTAGCCATGCTGATTCAAAGACAATTCTTTAAGCATACTTTTACTATTTTATAGAGAGTTGATAGGCTTATAGAACCATCATGCCCATGCATTTGCCTGTCAACCTCACTCTATGTAGTCTGGCAATGAAGTTCCCACATGGATACAACAGCATTCGCATTAGATGGTGGTGGAAGGAGCTACAGCCAAATACTAAGTGTAGTCCTGTGAGGAATAGT
>NW_019752863.1:0-234 GCF_002891405.2 Cryptotermes secundus | reverse complement strand
TGTGTGTGTGTGTGTGTGTGTGTGTGTGCGTGTATTATATTTACATTTATTTCTTTTTCAAAGTTCTGTAACTAATTATCCAACTGATTGCCCGATTAATGATGTGACCTATTTTCAGAGTAAATAACTGATAATATTCTGAACCGTTGCCGGTCACGGTAGCACAGCGGTCTAAAGCATGTACTGTCGTCGCTTGCTCGGAAGCCGGGATCGTGGGTTCGAATCCCACTCAGG
>NW_019752862.1:0-235 GCF_002891405.2 Cryptotermes secundus | reverse complement strand
GGATAGGCACATCAGAAGAAACGACTTCTCAAACTCACGTGTTTTACGACGCATCGGAACGGGCGTATGGAGCCGCCCTATATGTCCTATATCGGAATTCCGACGGCAATCAGCTCCGCCTAGCCTGCAGCAAGAACCGACTTGCTCCCGTTAAGAGGATCACCCTACCCCGACTCGAACTTTTGGCAGCACTGGTGGGAGCAAGGTTGCTGCAATACTTCTGTCGTGAGACCCG
>NW_019752861.1:0-235 GCF_002891405.2 Cryptotermes secundus | reverse complement strand
TTTCCAACATTTTATGAAAACCGTATGTTCGTATTCACAATAGGCCTCCACCGATCCCTTTCCTGAGCCAGATGAATAGTAATATAAATTTGAAATGGGGGTTTCGCGGTCCGTTATTTTTTGGTTATAATTCTTTAAAGGTTTATTCTGTGTGGGTATTGTATTTGTAAAACGAAGCTTTGATAATGCGTCATACTATTCCTCGGCAACGACCACAGCAATGGGAAAACGAAAC
>NW_019752860.1:0-235 GCF_002891405.2 Cryptotermes secundus | reverse complement strand
CTCTACACCGTCAAGATCCGCTCTGTGGGCCGCACATTCTCCTACGCAAGGCCTCGGGTGTTAGATGGAAGAGGCCTGCAGCTTCTAAAAACTAGATAACACAACGTTTCGGAAACTGGGCCTGTTTCCGCCCTCTGGTAAGGGGGAGACACCTGCTCTGTTGGGTCACTTAGAGCTGACATCAAAGCCCTGTTTGAGATTGTGCCTATGGTCACGGAGCCGTAGGGCTAGAGGT
>NW_019752859.1:0-235 GCF_002891405.2 Cryptotermes secundus | reverse complement strand
GGAGGGTCAGTTTAATGTTAGCGCTCAATCGGTCACTTTCGAATAGGGAATACAATTTAATAAATGTTCTGAAGGCCTTGGCTTCGATCATTTCTATGTACGGTTACACCAAGATATTTTACACTGTTTACAAATGGAATACTCGTATATCTTCAATTCAGTGTAAGATGAGACAGGCGGCCGACGACTGCGAGTGAAGTAGATCCCCTGAGTCTTGTCTTCATTAATTTTGATA
>NW_019752858.1:0-235 GCF_002891405.2 Cryptotermes secundus | reverse complement strand
GGCCACCGTGATCGGCTCATGGCATACTGCTTAAGTAATTAAGGACAAGGACAACTTTACCTTTATCCGTAATAGGCCCATGAGTGCGCAGATATTATGTTGAATGGAATACCTCGTGAGGACTAACATCTGTTGGACCCCAAGCAGAGGGTCGGTGGAAAAATAGTGACTCTGACTTCCACGGGTCAGTAGATGAGATTGCAGGATGAACTGAGGAGGACTGTGGAAGAAGGGT
>NW_019752857.1:0-235 GCF_002891405.2 Cryptotermes secundus | reverse complement strand
AGATCTATACTATTAATGTTCTTATTTTGTTTCCTCAACAACTTCTTGCTAAAAACAAATCCTGTCTGCATTAAATCTGTTGGATATATCCTAGAAAGTTTCACACCACTGCCACATTTATAACTGTTGACTTACAAATAATACTAATACAGAACTAGCAAATACATTTATCATTTATCCTCACAACAATTTTAAAAAAGCTGGCAACAATGGCCCATTATCACGATTTATTTTA
>NW_019752856.1:0-235 GCF_002891405.2 Cryptotermes secundus | reverse complement strand
GATGGACCAGGCTTAGGAAGGAAAGAAAGAGAGAGGTATAGGAACTCGGAAGCGGGTGAATTGAGTGTAACTACGCCGTAATGGAGCATTAAAAATTTAAGCGTAATGTAAACCGACAGACGTCGGCAGTAATTGTATGTATGTATGTAGATAGAGTTAGAAGAATAGAATAAAATAGAGAGAAATGTGATGTAACGTCAATGGACCTCTCATCCCTCACTTGCACACACCTTCC
>NW_019752855.1:0-235 GCF_002891405.2 Cryptotermes secundus | reverse complement strand
GGCATCTATCATAAAAGAGGACAAGATTATAAGAGCATCACAGAGGCAAGGAATGTGTAATATTCAAAAATTCAGTTTCTACATCGCAGAAAACACATCACATCCCCATTACAAAAACAGTATGTTAATGCTGTTTACAAAATAACAAACAAAGTATGTCTCATGGGCAAAAAGTTGCATGTGCAAAACAAACTTTTCTGAAAAATATTTTATGTTCCAAATACAACAAAGATGT
>NW_019752854.1:0-235 GCF_002891405.2 Cryptotermes secundus | reverse complement strand
TTTGCATTGATAGCTTGCCAGTTTTGCGTTGCTTGCTTGGCAACTTTGCGCTGCTAGCATGCTAGCTATCCGTTGATATCGTACTAGCTTGAAATATATGCGTTGAAATCTTGCTATCAATTCGTTTCTATCTTGCTAGCTCTGCGTTGCTAGCTTACTAGTTTTGCTTTGCTAACTTGCTAGATTTGCTTTGCTAGCTTGGTAGCTTTGCGTTTCAAGCTTGCTAGCTTTGCGT
>NW_019752853.1:0-235 GCF_002891405.2 Cryptotermes secundus | reverse complement strand
GGCAGCTGCGGCAGTTGCCCAGTGAGTTTGCATGACCGCAGGCTAGTCCAGGCAGCCATCCATGACGCAGCGAAGTGCAGATGACTCCGAACACCGATCGTTCTGTACGAAGTGTGGTCACTGCTGGCTGGTATAGTCACTGACTGTCACTGACAGACTGACACTGAACGTTGACGAGTGAGTGACTCTGAGTCATGTTGCAACTGACGGTCAGTCAGACTGTCTGTCTTGGTGT
>NW_019752852.1:0-235 GCF_002891405.2 Cryptotermes secundus | reverse complement strand
TGCTCTGTTCATCTCACCCACCTTTAACTTCATCATTTAAAAAAATATATTTGGAGAAGAGTACAAATTATGAAGCACGTGCTTATGTAGGTTTGCTACAACAAATTTGTGATCCAACATGCAACTCAAGACATGCCTAATCTTTTCCACTCCCAGCTTCTCAACAGTCCAAACGCGCTGACTCATTTTGTGTTACGCATAATTTCATCCGGGAATCAGCATTTAATTACCCTAT
>NW_019752851.1:0-235 GCF_002891405.2 Cryptotermes secundus | reverse complement strand
GATCC
The DNA here is from genome assembly GCF_002891405.2 of Cryptotermes secundus. NCBI lineage: Eukaryota > Metazoa > Arthropoda > Insecta > Blattodea > Kalotermitidae > Cryptotermes > Cryptotermes secundus. The sequence goes on along the minus strand of NW_019752851.1, from coordinate 230 downwards.
ATGACTTGCTGGGTACATCTGAACATACGGACCCAGTACAGCATCCTCTGATTCTGTGTAGTTCTGTAAAATCATATTTTTATCAGTCATGGTTGCACATCACCTTACATGAAACAATTTATGCTCTCAGTGCTGTAGCTGTTTCTCTTTACATCTAACCCATAACTGCTGCTCTGTACTGGTTTTTCTCTACAGACTTCATAAACTTAGAGGGTATTAACTTCATAATG
>NW_019752850.1:0-235 GCF_002891405.2 Cryptotermes secundus | reverse complement strand
ATCTGCTCTCGCTTCAAGAAAATAACCTTCCATACTTCACCTTCTGTCCCAAATCCTAGAAGCAGGTAAAGGCTGTGATGCGGCATCTTCCAGTCTCAACTCCTGCAGAGAACACCTCAGATGAGTTGGTGAACCTTGGCTTTGATGTTATTAACGTCAAACAAATGTCTGCCGCCCGTCGATCACCTGTAGAAGGAATAACCACGATAAATGCTCCCTTATTCCTAATAACCTT
>NW_019752849.1:0-235 GCF_002891405.2 Cryptotermes secundus | reverse complement strand
CGGATTGGTAATTGGATTTATTAACAACCTACAGGTCGTAACTTCAAATAATTATTACACTTTTGCTGATTTTCGCACTACAAACCCTTCTCAGTCTATTTCCACTAATCTTCACAATCCGTTACTTGGCATCGGGTTTATAACACAGGCACTATAAAAGTCTCACTTAATCACACACTCCCAATATCAGTGTGCTACAGCACACATAAAGTCTTCAAATCACACGTTAAATCTT
>NW_019752848.1:0-235 GCF_002891405.2 Cryptotermes secundus | reverse complement strand
GGTGTGAAGCTGACCACTCACCTCCAGCTAGTGCCAAGGTCAAGACTGTGGATCTATACATTCATTCCCCCATGTGCCTTCATGGCATGGTGCTTAATTGGTTAAGCACAGGGACAAATTTAGCTTTTATACCTTTTGCACTTTGCTGTAGAATGATTATATTGAGTATTCATTTGGTTTACACATTTAAACCTTCTGTTATGGTTCGGATCCTCTTCGTACTGTACAGACAGAC
>NW_019752847.1:0-235 GCF_002891405.2 Cryptotermes secundus | reverse complement strand
CTGGTCATATATTAAATGTTATTTGATTTTCTCGTTTACTTCTTTATTTTTTTTTGAGTAATAGATAAGGGAACACCCGTTCCCCAGCTGGTGGGGTGGAGGCTCAAGTTTCCCAGGTCTTTTCTTCTGAACGGATTGGTGTCATTGGGAAGCAAGTTACTACAATATTTTGTAGTCATTGTTAAACTAAGTGCAACAAGCTGCTTTTTCTGGCCGAAATATAACATCTTCAGGA
>NW_019752846.1:0-235 GCF_002891405.2 Cryptotermes secundus | reverse complement strand
AGAAACATGTAACCTCATTTGTTAATCACCCTGTCTGGTTTCATTCACGTAAAATAAACACAATCGAAGTAAGTATTGGTAGCTTTCTAGATGTTATCCGTCACCCGATAGTCGAAATGTTTCGGGACCTAGAACTGCTGCCGTCCTCAGGTGGGGACACAGGCGCTGACACTGTACTCTGGTTTACAGTCTCGGACAATGGGCAAGTAATGTTAGTTTTAATGCTACACCTCTT
>NW_019752845.1:0-235 GCF_002891405.2 Cryptotermes secundus | reverse complement strand
ACTACCCCATCGTATCTATCTAAGATCCATTTTAATAATATCTACCCAACCATGTCTCGGTCTTCTTAGTGGTCTCTTATCTTCCGGATTTCCAACCAATATCATATGTATACACGTGTTTCACGACTTTAGGGCATAACTGCAGGAGGTGATTTCCTCCGTCTTTGTGATCAAAAAAGCTCATATAAACGTGTCCGATTTTGGACGGTTACGGAGATATGACCGTTTTTTCATT
>NW_019752844.1:0-235 GCF_002891405.2 Cryptotermes secundus | reverse complement strand
TTGCGTTGCTAGTTTGCTAGATTGCTAGATATGCGTTGCTAACTTGATAGTTTTACTTTGCTATCTTGCAAAATTATACGTTGTTAACTTGCTAGCTTGGCGTTGCTAGCTTGGTAGCTTTGGGTTGCTTTGTTGCTTGAATTGCGTTGCTAACTTGCTAGTTTTGCGTTGCTAGTTTGGCAGCTTTGCGTTGCTAACCTGCTAGCTTTGTGTTCTAGATTCTAGATTTGCTTTG
>NW_019752843.1:0-235 GCF_002891405.2 Cryptotermes secundus | reverse complement strand
GTATTCAAATTGCAGATGATACAGGCATTTTTGTGAACCGGGATAACGTAGTCGGTATAGTGACCGCCTACGCTCTGGCAACTACTGCCGAGATCAAGAAAATGTGGATCTATACATGCATTTCCCAATACGCCATTCATGGCGTAGTGCTTAATTAACTAAGCATAGGGACAACTTTACCGTTATAGACATTATTACATAATGATGTTCTCGTAACGAACGGGTTGGTCTTAGC
>NW_019752842.1:0-235 GCF_002891405.2 Cryptotermes secundus | reverse complement strand
TGGAGTGGGACCTAGAGACTCTTGTAGGGATCTTTTAAGAAATTGAATATACTGTCATTGTCATGTGAATACATTCTCTGTTGATGATGTTTGTGATTGATAACCAAACTAAATTTTGTTCATGTTTAGATGTTCATAGTTTGAATATAAGAAATCGAAAGCAATTATATTTGCCAAAATTGAATCATTTTGCTTTTCAGAAAGGTACTATATTTACTGCTATTAAACTATTCAA
>NW_019752841.1:0-235 GCF_002891405.2 Cryptotermes secundus | reverse complement strand
CACAAACCTGTTAGCCTCCACGGCCTGTTACAGGGATAGCTTTACCTTTTACGATTTACCATATCAACATCTGCTTGTTACTTTCTTTTCCTACTGGTTTCTCGCTTGGATTATTCTTCAAGCCTGAAGATGGAGGCGGCATGTTCCTCCGAAACATTGATTGACTTCCAACGGACTAAGCGGCGTCATAGCCCAGAATAAATTCTACTAAAAGAGCGAAGGAACTGTTGAAGTT
>NW_019752840.1:0-235 GCF_002891405.2 Cryptotermes secundus | reverse complement strand
TGATGGTAAGTTAAATTTAAATAATATAATACAGGTTTTGAAAGAATTGAACGTAATATATGAAATTTTGACCAGGAATTATTCCAGAATCCAAGTTAATATATAGAATTTCAAAAAATTGTAAAAGATTCCACCAAAATTTATGGAAATCTATATTTTTTTTTATATTTTTTATAATTATATTATTTTAATTATATTTCTAGAGATTTCATGATAATTAAAGGAATTCTAAAGT
>NW_019752839.1:0-235 GCF_002891405.2 Cryptotermes secundus | reverse complement strand
CGTCATCGTTACCATCTTATTCTTTATTGTCGCCCTCTTATTCCTCTTGATTGATGCCATTTCCTTGTCATCATCTTTCTCTTCTTTGCAGTCGTCTTCTATTTCCTCGAAGTCTCCATCCATAACATCCACACTGGCCTCGTCCCCTTCATCGTCGTAGTCGTCGTCACATCTTCTGCTCCTCATCATCCTTTTCTTCAAACATTCATGAAGTCCGTCTAGTGATTGTAGCCCT
>NW_019752838.1:0-235 GCF_002891405.2 Cryptotermes secundus | reverse complement strand
TTGCTTGCTTGCTTTGGTTTGCTAGTTTGCTAGCTTTGCGTTGCTTGCTAGCTAGCTTCGCGTTGCTTACTTGCTTTGCGTTTCTTGCTTGCTACCAATGTGTTGCTAGCTTGCTAGCTTTGCTAAACAAGCTTGCTAGCTTTGCGTTCCCAGCTTGTTAGACTTGCGTTGCTAACTTGCTAGTTTGAGTTGCAAGGTTGATAGGTTTGCGTTCATAACTTGCTAGCTTGGCGTT
>NW_019752837.1:0-235 GCF_002891405.2 Cryptotermes secundus | reverse complement strand
ACCAAGTTGACTCAGTCTCACCTCACCCCAAGAAGCTAACTAAGAGAGGCTGATATTGGCGTCAGAGACATTTGTACATGTCCACATACATGCGTTACAGATCTTGTGATGTTTCCTATCAACGATAGCTCTGTTAGAGACGACATCGCAATTCGGGGGTAGTTTTGCAGCAGAAGGGGAAGGACGAGGGTAAGTCTTCAGTGCCCTAAAATTGAAAAGTTTAGCTAAGGGAGGT
>NW_019752836.1:0-235 GCF_002891405.2 Cryptotermes secundus | reverse complement strand
ACCTTAATCCCCGTCGAATTTCAACTAGTTAATAAACAGGTAGATATCGAAGGAGATGGTATTATAGGAAGGGATTTTCTGCAGAAAGTGAAAGCCCAAATATGTTATGGGGATAGAAGTTTAAATTTTGAATGGAACAATTCACAGTTCACAAGGAAATTAATAAGGAGGAGGCAGATAGAGAAGGAAGGTAGGGAAGAGAGGCTACTTACCCTGCAAAGGAGATCAGAGACAA
>NW_019752835.1:0-235 GCF_002891405.2 Cryptotermes secundus | reverse complement strand
GACATAGCGATTTATTCGGAAGCGCGCGGAAGAACAGTCCAGTCTACGTTTTCAGGTTCATATCCCTCAATTATGGATGACAATTTAGCTTTCCATTCCTCAATGGTCTCACTATATACATCACTTGATTCGCCACAAAATTCATTAAAAACTATCCAATGTCTTTTGCGAAAACTCTCCAACCAGCCATCAGATGCTTTGAATTCAGGCTTCCCCAGATTCTCTGCGACTTTTT
>NW_019752834.1:0-235 GCF_002891405.2 Cryptotermes secundus | reverse complement strand
TAGCTCCCAGTTGAAATGCTTCTTCAGCAGTGCACGAGTGCGGGCAGTTGTATGCGGTCGCTCATTGTCATGGAGGAGCACTGTACCGGATGTCAGCATTCCACGCATTTTGTTCTGAATGGCCTTTCGCAGTTCTTTGGCGTTTCGGAATACACTTCTGAAATTATTGTGGTCCCTTGTTGCAGATTCTATCACCTGTTACGATGTGATTGAGAAATTCATCACCATCTTTGTG
>NW_019752833.1:0-235 GCF_002891405.2 Cryptotermes secundus | reverse complement strand
AGTTCCAAAACAAAAAACACGCAATGGAGTATGAACCTTTGAAATACAAGAAATCAGGTTGCAACATTATTTATTGAGAGAAAGTTTCTCACTATTACCTGTAAAGTATGAACATTTCATTTACATCAGTTAAACACCTCATTACTGAAATGTCACCGACAAAACACACTATTACATACAATACTTCTGTTTGGGAAAGCTGAAGGTAGGTAAACTTGAAATAAAATTCTGTTTC
>NW_019752832.1:0-235 GCF_002891405.2 Cryptotermes secundus | reverse complement strand
TAGAGATAGTGTGCGTAATTTACGAAATTGCCTCTTCTTCAGTCAGCACTGAATGATTACAGTGAAAGTTGAATTAATGTTCATTATTACATAATGCATACAGACTGGGGAATTGGTGTCACTGAGGAGTCAGGGAGGGTGCACATTGTGGTTATGGCACTGTAACCTGAGTTAGTAGGCATGCGGTAGTGTAGTTGGTTGAGACACTATGCTACAAGCCGAAAGGCCGTTGGTT
>NW_019752831.1:0-235 GCF_002891405.2 Cryptotermes secundus | reverse complement strand
CTGCACTGCTGTGTTAGTATAATGCAGTGAAATGTCTTGATATGAATCAGTTTGTAACGAACGTATGTCACGTACGTGTATGAAGTACGTCAGCAGTGACGTGGGCCTACTTGCAGTGAAGAGAACTTAAGGAAAGTTAAGATAAAATAAGAGCGTATAATGTTTAGGTGCAAATGAGGTTAGCTCAGTTGGTATAGTGGCTGGCTACTGGCTGGACTACCGAGGGGTCGGAGTT
>NW_019752830.1:0-235 GCF_002891405.2 Cryptotermes secundus | reverse complement strand
ATCCTGAGCCAGATCAATCTAATTCATACCATCCCATCTTATCTAAGATCCATTTTAATATTGTCCATCCACCTATGCCTGGTCTTCCCAAAGGTCTTTTCTTCTGGCTTTCCAAACAATATCCTATATGCAATCCTCTTCTCCCTCATTCGTGCTAAATGTCCTGCCCATCTCATGCTCCTTTTTTGAACATTCTAATTATACTTGGAGAAAAGTACAAGCTATGAAGCTCCTC
>NW_019752829.1:0-235 GCF_002891405.2 Cryptotermes secundus | reverse complement strand
AGTAATCTTCTCAATCTGTTATAGCCCTCACTGGTCACAGGTAGGTTACGGCTGCTAACAATGGATATTCCTCACACGAACCACGAACAACTGCTCATTCACAGCTCTACGGCAAAGTACTGCACAGTCTAGTTAGTTCTCACTATATAGCAATGTCACGGTCAGCACAGAAAACATTGTGTCCTAAATTATTCCACTGTTGAGCGAGCTGTTACCTAGCAACAGTTACCGTGTT
>NW_019752828.1:0-235 GCF_002891405.2 Cryptotermes secundus | reverse complement strand
AAGCGGCGATCGCTCGGTGGGTATAGTTCGCTTGCGGACTACAGGTCACGGACGTTTTTTGTTTTGATTTCTATATATTATAGCCAATTTTGAGGCTAAAATTATTAAAATTATTATTTATGTCTTGTTAGCACGATGTGGGTTTCCGCGATGCTTGACGTATATTAGAGGGTGATGCTGTCTTCTGGGATTCGTTGTTAACGTTTGTTTTGTACGTTATGTTATGTACGTACAG
>NW_019752827.1:0-235 GCF_002891405.2 Cryptotermes secundus | reverse complement strand
AAGGAGATGGCAGCCAAAATTGAGTAAGTTAAGCCAGCATTTCTCTTTCAAAGTAGTCTGGGAACTTTCTGATAGGACCTCATGGTTATTAGTAAGGTATTGTTTTAGAAAAATGGAAATGCAAAGGATGTTTGATTGTGAAGAATATTTTGACCTAATGCCATAATTGATAAAGCATTGTAAGGTTTGAAATATGTTTGATGATATCTTAGAAGCACATCTGCTAATAGTACAT
>NW_019752826.1:0-235 GCF_002891405.2 Cryptotermes secundus | reverse complement strand
ATGTCGCTTCCATCTTCAGGGTCAGAGAATAAGCCGAGCAAGAAACCAGCATGAAAACAGGTAGCAAGCAGAGAGCGAAGAATGCCATGTGCAACTTACATCTTTGCAACAGGAGAACAGTTTAGGTGCTTTCCTCTGGCTTATACAAGGAAAAGGAGACGTGTGATAATACTCGAATTATGTCCATGTGCACGGTAATATATGATTTTACATCCCTGATAACTTTCGAAAAAAA
>NW_019752825.1:0-235 GCF_002891405.2 Cryptotermes secundus | reverse complement strand
TACTTATTTTCTTGTCAATGGTAGTTCTAAGCATATACAATACCAATCTATCAAAGAAATGTCTGTCCTCTTGTTGTTCCAAATAACAGAGATATCCTTCATTTACAGGAGCAGTTTAATGGCTAAATGTTTTCCATAACTAATGATGCAATTTAATTTTCATCTATTTGAACTGCATGACCTTATGCTTAGTGGTGAGCTTCACAGTCAGTTAATATGGCAAGTTCTTTTGCAA
>NW_019752824.1:0-235 GCF_002891405.2 Cryptotermes secundus | reverse complement strand
AATGAAAGCACAAGAAAGTTAGTGCTATTTGAGAAAGAACTGTATTTTCACTGTCTGCACGTTAATGACTATATTCTTCGTTTCACGGTATGATATTCACTTTAAGCTGCATAAATCTTTGTCCAAAGCAGGATAAAATGTGTGTTATTTATCTTACTGGTATACTGTAAATACTCAGCTGATTTCTTTGCTGAGCAGGTTAGGATAACATTAATGTTATATCTGAGATATATTC
>NW_019752823.1:0-235 GCF_002891405.2 Cryptotermes secundus | reverse complement strand
CGAATCCTGATATTCGCGAAAACCGAATTTCTTGTTAAGATCTTTTTAAGGGATTAGAGATGTTACCTACACCATTTTAATAGTCAGTTAATGGACTTCTGTATGAACAACCAAGGAAAATAATCTAAATTAAGTAACTTCATGGAACTGAGCCCTTCTTGAGATGTCACTCAAGCTGTTTACCAACAAATATGTAAACAGACGTTCCATTTCCGTGTTCAAAATATATCTCCAG
>NW_019752822.1:0-235 GCF_002891405.2 Cryptotermes secundus | reverse complement strand
AATAATAATAATAATAATGATAATAATAATTTAATTCAATTCGTGTTTATTTGCGTGCAAACATAACAGCACAGAGGCCAATAACAAAGTTGGCACGGGTACATAGAAATACAGATATACGTAACTAAAGACAAAATACAAATGAGACAGTCTATATAATGGCATTAAACTAATAATAATTGCAAGAAAGATTAAAGTTAGCATTAACAGTGAGAAAAATAAAATAAGTTAATTT
>NW_019752821.1:0-235 GCF_002891405.2 Cryptotermes secundus | reverse complement strand
GTGTATCATAATCCATTTTGTTGAGTATTGATAATACTATCGCGTGTGCGGGATGTGCGTGACTCATAAGACTTGTTTTTGTATTGAGTGACTGGGTTTATTGACACCTTATACGCATAACTCTAAACTACAATTAGTGACAGAGCTATCGCTGATCTCCGCACTTTACAGTTCTCTGTTACATACACATTAGGGTTCTCAGTCTTCACTAGTCGTATCCTGGAAACGGATTTAT
>NW_019752820.1:0-235 GCF_002891405.2 Cryptotermes secundus | reverse complement strand
TACCAGCGATTTACTGTTTGCTCCTGATGTAAGAATTCATGATGCACAATACCCTCGATGACAAAGAACTGTCAACCGTCACGTTCGACCTTACCCACTGCGCCTTTTTGGCCTCAGCGATTTTTTTCCAACCCATTGTGAAGACTGCATATTCATTTCCACACCGTATCCATACACCCATGTTTCATCGCAAATCATATTTCGTTTCAGAAAAATCTCATCTTTGCTAGCATGA
>NW_019752819.1:0-235 GCF_002891405.2 Cryptotermes secundus | reverse complement strand
CTTTTGTATTTTTCTTTAAGGCAATCATTGTCACTTCTGTAAAGTTCTCGGGCCACTGCCCAGTTTCATATATGGTGTTTATTAGTTTTGTCATTGTTTGCAAACCACCTTCTCTCAGTAAATAAAGTACATCTCCAGGTACATCATAATCTCCTGTAGCCTTTCCATTCCCCATGTCCTTGATAGCTTTTCCACCTCACTTTGTAAAATCTAAGGTTCTTTCTCGTCTGTATCT
>NW_019752818.1:0-235 GCF_002891405.2 Cryptotermes secundus | reverse complement strand
ACTTTGCACGGACCCCACGGAAAACACCGTCTTCTGTTGTCAAAACTGCGTGCTTACTGGTCCGTTACGTAGAAATTGTTGTCTTATTGTCGCGTGCTCGTGTGTTGCAGGAAAGTTTTTATCAACACGTTGCCTAGCAATGGATATACACGTCACATTTTAATATAAAGCCAAGAAGAAGTTAAAGTGTATAGTAATATAACAAAGGTTACTGAGAATGAAAGTTGGAACGTGT
>NW_019752817.1:0-235 GCF_002891405.2 Cryptotermes secundus | reverse complement strand
GACACAAGATGTGAAGGTTAAAACGTTGTAATAAAACATTACTTCGTAGTCTTTTAAACCACTGTTCAAAGAACAAATACCACAATACATGAAATATACACTATTCTGGACTGTAATGTTGTGTGGTTCAGAGAAAGCCTGGCATTCTGAAGGAACATACTGCTTCCGTCTTCATGGCTTAGGAGTAAGCCAAGTTGAGCTTGCCACCAGCTTCTGCTGGATTCTTGTTTGGTTT
>NW_019752816.1:0-235 GCF_002891405.2 Cryptotermes secundus | reverse complement strand
ACTAGCTCACATAATTTCAAGATTTGCGGGAAAACGCATGATAACCGAAGAGCATACATATCATACACACTATCTTTTGCCATATCTGGGTCCAAAGACATTACTAAAAGTTCACTCTTTAGGGCAACAAAGTCAAAAAAATGCACCATAGTTTTCTTTTAAACAGAAAAATGCTTTTTCAGGGAATGAGGTTCTATACATGGGAAAATATCTGGCACAGAGACATTCTAACACA
>NW_019752815.1:0-235 GCF_002891405.2 Cryptotermes secundus | reverse complement strand
GCTGTGTTCTCTTAGTTACATTAAACAAAATAGATTCTCGTAAAAGAAAAAGTCACATGACTTAAAATTTACTGAACAATTCAGCAATAACAACTGTCAGAATAACATCTTATGGGATGCGGTACAGGACCTACAAATTTCCGATGTTTCAGAGGAACGTACTGCCTCCATCTTCAGGGTTGGAAACAAAGCTAAGCAAGGAACCAACAAAAATGAACCAAAGCTATTTTTTTTT
>NW_019752814.1:0-234 GCF_002891405.2 Cryptotermes secundus | reverse complement strand
GGTATTGTAGCTGTTTGAGGCAATATGCAACAAGCCAGAAGGTCATGGTTTCGATTCTCGTTGAGGTCACTGGATTTTTCAATTGACGAAATCCTTCCAGCCGCATTATGGTCCCGGGGTCGACTCAGCCGGGGCGTAAGGCTGACAACCTAATCGCCATCTGTGAGACGATTGTCTAGAAAAGGTGGAAGCCTCGACGTCTCACAAGCCTATGGGTCTCCACGGCCTGTTACA
>NW_019752813.1:0-234 GCF_002891405.2 Cryptotermes secundus | reverse complement strand
GCTCAGTCAACAAAAATGATCTTGATTGTTGCTGGTGTCGTCATCAATCTGCATATCGCATATCTTTTTAGTGCGTATTCATCGAGGAATTGAGAAGGCTAGCTCAGCGTGTACAGCTGATCACAGTGGCTGTGCGCGGTCTAAGGCAAGAACTGTCTTCGCCTGCTCAAACACTGAAACCGTGGGTTTGAATCCCACTCAAGGCATGGATGTATGTGTGTGCGTTTCTCTGTC
>NW_019752812.1:0-234 GCF_002891405.2 Cryptotermes secundus | reverse complement strand
GAGATCATCATTATATCCACTTTCAAAGGATTGTGACTGCCGATACTTATAATATATGAGGCCTCGAAGGTGGAGACAGCATCTCCAAAGCGCTGGCAATATAGCTACCATCTGTACGGTGCTAGCGCCCTAGAGAAAGACCCACAACAGCCTCAAAGAACCCTGAAGCGAGAAACACTCTATTTTTGTCTCTGTCACAATATGATTAGTACAAATTATATCTTGGAAACTGTC
>NW_019752811.1:0-234 GCF_002891405.2 Cryptotermes secundus | reverse complement strand
GGACAACAGTAATAAGGGCATAATGACAGACATGGCAGATAAAAAGGCGGCTAACAGTTCTACTGATACAGGAGACGGTTACAAATGCTTTAATCGTTATTGTGACCGTACATCCCTCACCAAACTTATGTAATTAAGGGTATGAACAACATATGTATTGTTTAACACCATGAGAGACGCTCGTCCGGCGAGATATCATCCCAGGACCGTATAGTTGTAATTCAGCTATAGTTC
>NW_019752810.1:0-234 GCF_002891405.2 Cryptotermes secundus | reverse complement strand
AGGTGTTCAACAACTGTTAGGGGCAATTAACAAACACACACACAGCAAGTTGATCTTGTGTCTATTACTGATTTTTAAAAATATGGAGATAGGCCTAAAAGGGAAGGGAATGACACACAGATATAGGGCAAAAATATACATACAAGATATCCTACTGAATAAGAGATACCAGAAATACTTAATTTTATAACACTAAGTGTAACAAAATACTATAAATACATGTTAAGGAAAAGT
>NW_019752809.1:0-234 GCF_002891405.2 Cryptotermes secundus | reverse complement strand
CTTAAGTTACACAAATTATTCAAAATGAGACCCACCCCCAAAAACGTTTAGTTTAAGGAATTCGAAAATATCACGTGGGATCAATTCGGGCAAGAATTGTAGATGCTCGGACATTGACATTTGTTCCGAGGCAGGAAACTGTTTTACCGGAAGTGCTGTCACGATACAAACTCCGCTTGTGTAGGAAACAGTGATGTGCTTCTCAATTTATGAATAAACTGCCCAAAACTTTCA
>NW_019752808.1:0-234 GCF_002891405.2 Cryptotermes secundus | reverse complement strand
TCTTCATAGTCACCGCCGTGAAAGCCTCAAATCTTACAAATATTAGGTGGTTTACGAGAATGTCATGTCGCATGCGCGCGCTCTCCCCCACTCCTATATTAGTTGCCTAAAATAAGCGGAGGTTACTTGCTGAATATCCCTCATACAGTATATTGCAAGCAACACAACACTATTTCCAGCAGGTGAAGGTTTATGTCTAAGACCGTGGTTTTTTTTACATGTATGCTATCTTCA
>NW_019752807.1:0-234 GCF_002891405.2 Cryptotermes secundus | reverse complement strand
GAGGTAGGCCAAGACCCAAATTGGGGCTGTAGCGCCAAAGAAAAAAAAGGAATTGCAGACTATGAACTATATGACAACAGCTTGCGGCAACAAAACGAATTTAGTGCAATGTCCATGGGAGATCTAACAGCATTGGTTGGCGAATTATGTAAATTATAACATTTTGATATCATGTTCACAAGTTTTTCATCAAAATTCTAATGCGTTACATTGCATTACATATCATAGTTACGA
>NW_019752806.1:0-234 GCF_002891405.2 Cryptotermes secundus | reverse complement strand
CATCCTCCTCGACTTGATCATTCTAATTATACTTGGAGAAGCGTATAAGTTTTGACCTGCGACCCACATTTTTGAAAACACATCCTACTGTTTTTTCATGATATTGTCACCTATTATGTGTCCACTTTCATATTTCATTGCTGTTTAGTGAAATTCACACCGCATCTTCTCTGTGCGGGAATGTTAAGCTTGTATACGCATTTTACGAGTCACCTTGTGGCGGTGTAGGTTGTG
>NW_019752805.1:0-234 GCF_002891405.2 Cryptotermes secundus | reverse complement strand
TTAAATAAGCTAAAGCCTCACATTCACACAGTATGTGTGTGGCTGTTTCCTATTCTGTCTGACACTTCTCAAATGTGAGACTATCAGTTTGTCCCAGTTTGAACAGGTGTCTTTCGAGGTGACAGTGTCCTGTAAGTATTCCTACCACCCACCGTAGCTGGCTCCTCTTTAGCTTCAACAGTTAATTCCCTCTTTTAGTGGAAGGTCCTCGTATGAGTCCCTTTGCTGGTCTGA
>NW_019752804.1:0-234 GCF_002891405.2 Cryptotermes secundus | reverse complement strand
TTACTCGTACTTCAGAATTATCTTCTTACCTATTTCTCGGTTACCCGAGTGATTTCATAAACTTACCTCAGTCGGTACAGCGACAGGCAACTTGCTGGACAACTGGGATCGATTCCCGGCAGATGCAAGGTATTCTTCTCTACTCCACATCATCCAGACCGGTTCAGGGGCCCACCCAGCTTCCTACCCGATGGGCACCGGATGCCCTTTCCCCGGGGGTAAAGCGACCAGGGA
>NW_019752803.1:0-234 GCF_002891405.2 Cryptotermes secundus | reverse complement strand
GATGACTATTCATTCGAAAACTTAGGACGCGCCGTTCCTTTGTGAGAAGGAACCATATAACATCTAAATGACACATAAAAATACAGTTCCTCCCTTATAGAAAACACCTTGCGACTCCATTACAAAGGGAAGATGACTAATGCATTTAATAAAATCTATATATCTGTGTTTCTACCGTTCTTTTGTTGGTCCTTGGCCGCTTTTTCAATTACTTAATCCTCTACACAGTCGGTA
>NW_019752802.1:0-234 GCF_002891405.2 Cryptotermes secundus | reverse complement strand
GGTATTTGAACCCGCGTACTACAAGTCATGAGGTGGGAATATTACCTCTAGACTATGGAGGCCGCTCATATATAGATGGTTAGTGAAACGCTTAAATCTCATGTTAGGGTGTTTGCTATGTTGGCTCTACTTCCTGAGTTTGGCATGCTGAGTTTTATTCATGGTTGCATGCAAACTGTGTTCTGGTCCTAAATTTTCATTGATTTGGTATAAATCGCATAATATTAGCCAATT
>NW_019752801.1:0-234 GCF_002891405.2 Cryptotermes secundus | reverse complement strand
TATTTTAACATGAAATCATCAAAGAATTTTAGTTTAAATTTATATAAATTAGGTTGAAGTCTTTCAAAATTTAGATAAAATCTTTAAATTAACTTGCAATCATTCAAAATTTCTTTAAAAATCCTGAAATATTATATAAATCATCACAGAATCTGTTACAATTCTTGAAATTATAGTGACATCTTTCACAAATTGGTTGAAATTATTTAAACTTAACTTGAATTGAATTGAATT
>NW_019752800.1:0-234 GCF_002891405.2 Cryptotermes secundus | reverse complement strand
TAATTTTTATAGGCTTCTTTCCCGAAGCATTTCTGTCCATCGAATCAGTCTCCGGCTGTAGTAATTGTTATGACTGTAACAGCTCAAGTTAGAAGACAAGTGTGGACGGGATGATGCTTTTAGAATGAAAGTTCATTAGTTAACCAAACCTAACATATCCTAATCTAATTAAGCCAACCTAATCTAACTTAAGTCGGTCACGGTAGCCGAGCGGTCTAAGGCATGTACTGTCTT
>NW_019752799.1:0-234 GCF_002891405.2 Cryptotermes secundus | reverse complement strand
TGCAGGCCGTTCTCGACTTACGACTCTAATATCGTCCTGAAAATCGCATTTCAAATCGATTTATCGTATATGGAGTATCGATTTTCCATAGACTTCCATGTTGGAAACAGATATATGTTAAAGAACCTTCCAAAAAATATGCTATCTAGCCTTATTTAGGCCATAAATGGATTGTTTTGAGACCAAATAAGTATTATAAGTTGTAAAAATAAAGAAAATATATAGTTATCCATT
>NW_019752798.1:0-234 GCF_002891405.2 Cryptotermes secundus | reverse complement strand
GTGAAACGGAGAGTTTCATGGAGGTAGGCAAAGGCCCAAATTGGGTCTGTAGCGCCAATGGAAAATTATTATTATTATGACTACAGCCCTTTATTGGGCCTTGGCCGACTTTACAGTTTCTCGTTGCTATACATACAGTCGGTAGGACTCCTTGGAAGGGGAATCAGCCCGTCGCAAGACCGCTGCCTACATGCCTTGAGTGGGATTGTAACCCAGGATCCCAGAGTTCGAGCG
>NW_019752797.1:0-234 GCF_002891405.2 Cryptotermes secundus | reverse complement strand
TCTGTCCACAAGTCATGGCAAGGAAACCCCTGATGAAGTTCCTGATTTTCCATGTTACTGGAAGCAAAAGCATTAATTAATCTTTGCCCATGCCTCATATAAGTTCATGCTAAGTTACAAGGAAAATAGACTTTAGTATTTGCTCAGCACAGCAGAGCCTTTGAAAATTTTTACCTAAAAACAACATTCCACTCGCATGTGGCAATGCAATGTACTTAATCTTAAGCCACCAGC
>NW_019752796.1:0-234 GCF_002891405.2 Cryptotermes secundus | reverse complement strand
CGGTGGGAAGCCAGTGACTAACCTCTTGAGCTATGGTGCGGCCAAGGAGTTTAAATAGCTTCAAAAAGTTGTAGATTTAAATTAGGTATATACATTATGTAATGTACAAATTCTATTCAGAATAAGCCTTTTCAAGAAAAGCAACAGAACTCAATTTGAGCTTATAAAATTGAAGTTAAATTGGACTAACACTGCCTAAATGTATTGACACCCTACAAAGTTTAGTTTACGCAA
>NW_019752795.1:0-234 GCF_002891405.2 Cryptotermes secundus | reverse complement strand
CCATATATCCGGAATAACGCAGTCGGTATAGCGACTGGCTACGGGTTGGACGACCGAGGATTCAGAGTTCGACTCCCGGTAGTATCAAGCTTCCTATTCAATGGGTACCGGTGGCCCTTTCCCCTGGGGTAAAGTAACCGGGGCGTGAAGCTGACCGTTTACCTTCAACTAGTCCGAGGTCAAGAAAACGTAGATCTATACATCCACTCCCCCATACGTCTTCATGGCGTAGTG
>NW_019752794.1:0-234 GCF_002891405.2 Cryptotermes secundus | reverse complement strand
TTAAGCAAGGTTCCACTGTACTTGAATATAAGAAAATTAAATTAAATTAAAATAGAGGAATTCCACTGAGAGTTTAAAAGATGGAGATGGTGAAATACAATCATTGGTGAGTCTAAACAATGAAAGATATGTATAAAAGAATAAAATGAACATACAGATAAAGAAGAACTTCTTACTGGGGACAAAGAAGAATGGAGAAGGCTTTGTTATAGAATAATCCACACTGGTGGAAAG
>NW_019752793.1:0-234 GCF_002891405.2 Cryptotermes secundus | reverse complement strand
GCAGCTTGCACCTGACGTTCGTAGCCTACTTTTCAGTTATGATTTCCAACTGTAATTCATAAGGTCCCTAGATTAATGTTGTTTACTATTTGTTTGGTATAATTATTAATATATTATGTTTGTTTACTTAGTACTCACATTCCCCTGGTTTGTGTGTTTTCTCCACAGCGTGTGGTGATGTCTTTAGTAGTGCAAATGCGGTGTGTTTGTTCCTGCATTTATATGTTCTTGTTG
>NW_019752792.1:0-234 GCF_002891405.2 Cryptotermes secundus | reverse complement strand
TGTTATCCTGTTGTGTTACTATGTACAACTCTTTACTAAAACCGTCACAACATAACAATACATTGTTCAAGGCTACATTAGCTTTGCTACATGTTCCGGCCATTCACAGCCATCATCAGGTAAATACACGATCATCATCTTTACACACTGGTGAACTGAAGTTGCGTAGTTAGTCTGGATACTTGACAATTATAATATTGTGACATGTTGCGCAAAGGAGAACCCCCCCACCAG
>NW_019752791.1:0-234 GCF_002891405.2 Cryptotermes secundus | reverse complement strand
CGAACGCGGGACCTCTGGATCTGCAGCCAGGAACTCTGACCACTAAGCCACAGAGGCTTAAAATAAAAGTATCGAAGAGAGTAGGTTGGAGACAACACGTTGAAGAAGGTATAACAAGACCATAAGGGGAAAATTAAATGTAGTCTGGCAAAAAGAGGATAAAGGTAAGGGAAAAGAAAAGGGGAAAAAAGAACTAGAAGAAGAGCTTCTTGATAGGTGAACCGGAAAAAAAAA
>NW_019752790.1:0-233 GCF_002891405.2 Cryptotermes secundus | reverse complement strand
AAGAAACGCAAAGCAACAAGCAACGCAAAGCTAGCAAGCTAGCAACCAAAGCAAGCAAGCAAGAATCGCAAATCTAGCAAGCTAGTAACGGAATGATAGAAAGCTAGCAACGCAAGGCTAGCAAGCAAAGAACGCAAATCTATCAACTTTGCAACGCAAACTAGCATGTTAGAAAGGAAAGGCTACCAAGATATCAATGTAAAGCTAGCAAGCTAGCAACGCAAAGCTAGCAA
>NW_019752789.1:0-234 GCF_002891405.2 Cryptotermes secundus | reverse complement strand
AGTCGATTCTCACGTTTCAAGTTAACGATGTATAAATTTCTTTCATTTCACTTGCTAAATATTTCGTTGGGTTCTGTTTCTCTGAATGAGAGATCGGCCCTTCTCAAGACTTGTGCCTACAAAGGAGAATACAGGAAACTGAGGACATTCACCCAGGCTCCGAGCGAGATTCGAACTCCTAAACTCAGTACTAACAAAACAAAGCCGCCAGCCATGGCTATCAGCTTTCACTGG
>NW_019752788.1:0-234 GCF_002891405.2 Cryptotermes secundus | reverse complement strand
CTTATGGGTGTATAACATTATGGAAGAAGTCTTATGGATGTGTACGATGGAGAAAAGTCTTGTGGTTGTGTAAGATTGCGGAGAGAAGTCTTATGGATGTGAAAGAATGCGGAGAGAAGTCTTATGGATGTGTAAGATTGCGCAGAGAAGCCTTATGTATGTATGTGTGTGTAACATTCTGGAGAGAAGCCTTATAGGTGTGTAAGTTTGTGGAGAGAAGTCTTATGGGTGTGT
>NW_019752787.1:0-234 GCF_002891405.2 Cryptotermes secundus | reverse complement strand
CTAGCTAAAGCAATGTCTTAGAGAAATTAATAGTTGCTCAGTTAATCAAGAAACACCTACTCTTATGGAAGGGGAAGGACCGTTGCTGTATTTACAAGTGCCATGACCCTATTTTGAACTTCCAGAATTCTTGTAAACAGAAAACATTTCATGAAAATTTTGCTGAATTTGTACAATGATAAAACATTCTTGGTCACCAAAATTTTAAAGGAAAGTGGCTCTGGTCGATAACTG
>NW_019752786.1:0-234 GCF_002891405.2 Cryptotermes secundus | reverse complement strand
CTAGCTAAAGCAATGTCTTAGAGAAATTAATAGTTGCTCAGTTAACCAAGAAACACCCAGACTTACAGAAGGGGAAGGTCCGTTGCTGTATTTAGAAGTGCCATGACTCTATTCCGAACCTCCAGAATTCTTGTAAATAGAAAACATTTCATGAAAATTTTATTGAATTTGTACAATGATAAAACGTTTTTGGTCACCAAAATTTTAAAGGAAAGTGGCTCTGGTCGATAACTG
>NW_019752785.1:0-234 GCF_002891405.2 Cryptotermes secundus | reverse complement strand
GCACAACTTCATAAAGACACATGAGGAGTGGAATTAACGCTTTAATGCCCAGTGATTCAAATGTACCACTTACTTTAAAACACTTAACACTGCGTTCTGCCCACAGAGTGTGTTTGCATGTTGCGTATGGTTCTCACGTTACGCAGCGAGTATTCCCCTAAACAGCATTAACCGGCTGATTTTTGTTGCGGAGACGGAATGTGTTTCCTGTGAGGTACAAACTGAATTTTTATA
>NW_019752784.1:0-234 GCF_002891405.2 Cryptotermes secundus | reverse complement strand
TAACATCATACAATCCGGTGAAATTCAACGTAAGTTTCGGAGGAACATTTCACCTCCATCATCACGGTTGAAGAGTAAGCCAAGCAAGAGACCAGGATGAAGCAAGTAGCTTCAACCGGAATACATGACGATGTATCTCAGAAGACAGAAGGATTATTTATAAATAAGATGGTAAAAGAAAGTAAAGATAAAGCTATCCCTTTAACAGGCCGTTGGGGTTGTGAGACGTCGATG
>NW_019752783.1:0-234 GCF_002891405.2 Cryptotermes secundus | reverse complement strand
GTACATTAAAGTGAATCATAACCTGTGTCTGATATATACCGATCAGTTCATTAATAGTACCCAACACAGTTATCTGAGCATATTGCATTCATTAGTCAGTGCATGTATACGTGGCAATTCAGAGTCATTTGACTAAACTTTAGGGATATTGTGGGGTAGAAGCAGAAGATGTAAATAAATTGGTGTTTTCTATATTATATTTAAGTATCCTGTTGCACTATACACTTCTATATG
>NW_019752782.1:0-234 GCF_002891405.2 Cryptotermes secundus | reverse complement strand
GCAAATTTAGCAATCTAGGAAGCTAGCAACTGAAAGCTAGCAAACAATCAACGCCAAGCTAGCAAGTTAGCCACAGAATTCTAGCAAACTAACAACGCAATGCTAGAAAGCTAGCACCGGAAAGCTACCAAGTTAGCAAAGTTAAGCTATTAAGTTTGCCACGTATTTCTAGCACACTAGCAACGAAAACTGTCAAGCTAGCAACGGCAAGCTGGCAAGCTAGCAACGCAAAGC
>NW_019752781.1:0-234 GCF_002891405.2 Cryptotermes secundus | reverse complement strand
TACTAAGCAACGACTTGGTAAAAACGTTACCGCGGCAACGAATGCACACGTAGCAGTAGAATCATTGGACGCTTCATTGTATGTGCGGTCAACTTCGTGTCAAAGGAAAGTAGGCAATTAGTTCTTCCCAGAACTTCTTGTTTTATGATGCTGTTAGTATCCACTCAGACTAGCCTACATAGCGTTGAATGGTGAATACTGAATTGGAAAGGATTTTGAAAGAAGCGGTCATGA
>NW_019752780.1:0-233 GCF_002891405.2 Cryptotermes secundus | reverse complement strand
TCGCTAATCTAGCAAGCTAGCAACGCAAAGCTAGAAAGTTATCGAAGCATAGCTAGAAAGGTAGCCACGCAAATCTAGCAAAGTTAGAAACGCAAACGTGGCAAGCTAGCAACGCAAATTGGCAAGCTACCAAAGCAAAGAATGCAAGCTAGCAACGCAAAGCTAGCAAGCTGGCAACGCAAAGCTCTCAAGCTACGAACGAAAAGCTGGCAAGCTAGCAAAGCAAAGCTGTC
>NW_019752779.1:0-234 GCF_002891405.2 Cryptotermes secundus | reverse complement strand
CGCTAACGCACGAGTATGTTTTGTTAATTTCGTTGCTACAGATTTCGCTAAACCTGATCTACAGACTCCTTAAAATCCACTTTCCAGATTTCATGTCCATTGTATTGGACCTACAAGAACCAAAATATTTCGTCCAACAATTTTCAATGTAGATCCCAAATAAAAGTATCCACCGAGATCCAGCAAGTGATTTCGAAGGTCAAACATACAGTCTGTCATGACCTCCTTGTTGTG
>NW_019752778.1:0-234 GCF_002891405.2 Cryptotermes secundus | reverse complement strand
TGCGGTCATAGTCCCTATATAACATCCCCAGTGACGAGAGGATGGATTTGTCTCTTATGAATATGCTTGTCCTAGTCAAGTGTACGTATCGCACATGTAGCGTGTTATTGAAAATTTTTGCTTTGTATACAATACAAGTCCTCTCTCAGTAGAGGCTTTGAAAGGCAGATCATGCCTATCTTACTTATTTCATGCTGCAAAGGTAGCTTAAATGCTTGAATAGTCGTAAGTTTG
>NW_019752777.1:0-234 GCF_002891405.2 Cryptotermes secundus | reverse complement strand
AGTGTATAAGCCGGCCGATACTTTTTGGCCGGTGTCCTTCACTGTAAGCTCGTGAGAGCGAGTCTATGCTACGAACTTACTTCGTCTGCAGCGGTCTGCAGAGATAATATTGGTAGGCTGGCTGCTTGTGAAGTTGGAAGTTGCTCTCCGATTGCAGCATGAATTTACATGTAACTGGAACTTCAGTCATATCAGTCACAATTCAGGCTTTTTAACATCCTATTATGATGAACT
>NW_019752776.1:0-234 GCF_002891405.2 Cryptotermes secundus | reverse complement strand
TGCTAGATTTTCGTTGCTAGCTTGATAGCTTTGCTTTGCTAGCTTTTTAGCTTTACCTTTCTATCTTGCTAGCTTTGCGATCTAGTTTGCTAGCTTTTCGTTTCTAGCTTGCTATCCTTGCGATGCTAGCTTGCTAGCTTAGCGTTGCTCGCTTGCTGTCTTTGCGTTTCTAGTTTGCTATATATGCGTTGCTAGCATGCCAGCTTTGCGTTGCAAGCTTGCCAGCTTTCGTTT
>NW_019752775.1:0-234 GCF_002891405.2 Cryptotermes secundus | reverse complement strand
TATTATTATTATTATTATTTTGTTTGTTTGTTCGTTTACTTCTCTGCGTTAATGTGTTTTCCTCCAGTGCTGGCCTGTAATTTGTCTTTAAATTATGTTGCCTTTGTCCATAATGTTATTATTTGCGTCTAGGCTGTGCTGTGTCTGTAATTGGCCTTGTGGCTATTGACTGGGTACATAAATAATAAATAATAATAATTAGTAGTATTACAGAATGTGCCAAAAATCAGTACT
>NW_019752774.1:0-234 GCF_002891405.2 Cryptotermes secundus | reverse complement strand
GGCAAGCTAGAAACGCAAACCTGGCAAGTCAGCAACGCAAAGCTGTAAAGCTAGCAATGGAAATCTAGCAAGCTAGGAACGAATATCTAAAAGCTAGCGAGTTAGCAACGGAGACTAGCAAGCTGGCTACGTAAAGCTAGCAAGCTTGCAACCCATACCTAACAAGATAGCAACGCCTAGCTGGAAAGCAAAAACGCAAAGCTGGCAATTTAGAAATGCAAATCAGGCAAGCTA
>NW_019752773.1:0-234 GCF_002891405.2 Cryptotermes secundus | reverse complement strand
GTGTTTACTGATTGCCTAGCAACAGTCATTACATGGGCTCCCCTGTTGCGTGATGCCATGTTTACAGGCATTGCTGGGGAATGCTGCTGAGAGTTGTTTATTGCTGCATAGCAACCTGCGCGCTTTGGCTCAGCTCACTTAGGCTCTATTTGGCACGGCACGGCACTGAGAAACACCGCATTCCTTACTGTTGCGTAACCTTGTTTCCACTGTTGCATAACTTGGCAACTGACC
>NW_019752772.1:0-234 GCF_002891405.2 Cryptotermes secundus | reverse complement strand
CAGCTACTCGAGAATTTTCCAGCATTTTATGGAACCCGAAAGTTCCTTACCGTGTTCACAATACACCTCCACTGGCCCCTAACCTTAACCAGATCAATCCAATCCATACCATTCCTTCCTAACTCGTAAATAAAAACATTCAGTTATTGATATCAAACATACTTGTTTTTTCATTATTTACCAATATAATCTTTTGAAATAGGCATTTAAAATGTTTTATATTTGGGAAATTCT
>NW_019752771.1:0-234 GCF_002891405.2 Cryptotermes secundus | reverse complement strand
TTCCTAATGGCATATTCTAAAGCAAAAGTGAAAAGGAGTGGCGATGAAGCATCTCCCTGTCTTAGACCATTCTGGATAGGAAATGTATCAGACAAATATTTGCCTATACGGACTTTAATATAAGTTTCATTAAATACATTTTAATTAGCTTATAGTTTCATGGGTATCCCAAACTGTATCAGAATATTTTACAATACTTCCCTCTTAACTGAATCATAGACTTTCTTGAAGTCT
>NW_019752770.1:0-234 GCF_002891405.2 Cryptotermes secundus | reverse complement strand
CATGTTCACAAAGAACTAGTCCCTATTCTGAACCAGAAGAATCCAGTCCGTAACACCCCATCCTATGTCTCTAAAACCCATTTTTTGTATTATCCTTGCACATATGAATAGATCTTCCTAGTGGTTTCTTTCCTTCTGGCTTTTCCACCAAAATCATATGCATTATATATGCCCTGCCCATCCCATTCTCCATGACTTGTTCAGTCTAATTATATCTGGTGATGAGTACAATTT
>NW_019752769.1:0-234 GCF_002891405.2 Cryptotermes secundus | reverse complement strand
GGGACCTAAGTGTGTGAGAAAAAATATTTATATTGTTGCGTGCGTGTTCATTTCCGCGGAAATCTCTTTAACGAGTCGTTGCCTATCTACTTTGACCTTTCCGGCTTTCTGGCGTCATTTCACATTATTATCTACCCATCTAAATCTAGGTCTTCATAGCGGTATCTTTCCTTCAATTTTTCCCACAAAAAAACCCATATGAATTCCTCTTATCCACATTCGTGCTACATAGCT
>NW_019752768.1:0-234 GCF_002891405.2 Cryptotermes secundus | reverse complement strand
TCTACTTTGATTTAAATACAGAATATTGTTGTAAACTGCATACTTGTGTATATATTTTGTGTACCTTTTTAAATGTTTGAACGGTAGTGTCTGCTTTGTTTTAAATACAGCATACTGTTGTATACCTTTTATGTACCTTGTTGATAGCGTCAATAAAAACAAATGTAATACGATAGTGTGTACTTTAAATAAATACAGAATATTGTTGTGTAGACTGCATACTTTTGTATACAT
>NW_019752767.1:0-234 GCF_002891405.2 Cryptotermes secundus | reverse complement strand
TCAAATCTAGAACCCACAATTGTTAGTCACGATAACCCCTTATACGTGACAATATAAATACATGAGTGTGTACCTAGGCGTCGATGAGGGAATAATATTAAAAATACGAAGTCTCGCGTCCATCTTATTGGCCTAACTAAATCTTCTACCTGATGATGGTAAGGGATCCATTTTCCGAAACAAATTCGAAGCGTGTCTCAGGCATTGGGCAATGTCCAACACAGTGTACTGTTA
>NW_019752766.1:0-234 GCF_002891405.2 Cryptotermes secundus | reverse complement strand
TGATCGCCAGATGGTGCTCGACACCAAGACTTACTGCCTGACTGACCGTCAGACGAAATAGCAAGAAGACTTCATAGTGATTTAAAGTGCTAGTTTCTGTGTAGAGATCCGTTGCCAGGAGACGATTAGTAAAGACTAGGAATCCTAGTGCATGTGCAACGGTGAACTGGAAAGTGTGCAAATCAGGGATAGCGCTGTATTTAAGTGTGATTAAGGGAACTTCTAACCAAGGTG
>NW_019752765.1:0-233 GCF_002891405.2 Cryptotermes secundus | reverse complement strand
GCAACACAAAGTTAGCAAGCTAGGAACGCAAAGCTAGCAAGCTAGTAAAGCAAAGATAGCAAGGTACCAAAGCAAAGCTAGAAGCAAGCAACACAAAACTGGCAAACTAGCAACGCAAAGCTAGCATGCTAAGAAAGCAAAGCTAGCAAGCTATCAACGTAAAGCTAGAAAATTAGCAACGCAAAGCTAACAAATTAGCAACGCAAAGCTAGCAAGCTAGCAACGCAAAGCTA
>NW_019752764.1:0-234 GCF_002891405.2 Cryptotermes secundus | reverse complement strand
TTGCTAGCTTGCTAGCATTGCGTTGCTTGCTTACTAGCGTTGCGTTGCCTGTCTCCTTACTTTGCGTTTCTTGCTTGCTAGCTTTGCGTTGTTAGCTTACTACCTTTCCTTTAATAGCTTGCTAACTCTTCTTTGCTAGTTTAGCAGCCTTGCGTTGCTAGCTAGCTATCTTTGCTTTGCCACTTTACTAGGGAAGAATTGCAAACCTTGCTAGATTAAGGGTATTAGTTTGCT
>NW_019752763.1:0-234 GCF_002891405.2 Cryptotermes secundus | reverse complement strand
GGTGACGCTTCAGACTTACATTAGGCAGGTACCCGGTTCGAATCTCGGCCGGTACATTGACTGTACTGATTAATGGATGTCATTGTTCTCTTAAGTCCATCGGAAAAATACCATAATCATCATCATCATTGGGAAAACAACCCCTTTTGAACAATAGCATTCCGTAGAAGATTCTTCTATTGAAGAACGCTAAGTTGTTAGAAGAGGAAACAGAACTGCGTGAGCCGTCACATA
>NW_019752762.1:0-234 GCF_002891405.2 Cryptotermes secundus | reverse complement strand
CTGCGTAAGCATAACATAGGAAGGGGGCACGCGGTAGCGTAGTCGGTATAGCAGCTGGCTGTGGGCTGGACGACCGAGGGTTCGCAGTTCGAGTACCAGTAGGGTCAAGAATTTTCACTTCTCCAATCGTCAAGACCGGCCCTGAGGTTCACCCAACCTCCTTTCCAGTGGGTACCGAGGGTAAAGCGACATGGGCATGAAGCTGACCACTCAACTCCAGTTAGTGTCGACGTC
>NW_019752761.1:0-234 GCF_002891405.2 Cryptotermes secundus | reverse complement strand
CACTCCAAATTACACAATTACACATACGTCCTGTTCATCTTTTCGCGCCGGCTGCTCTATTTCAACTCTAGGCTGCTGACTGGAGAATTGTCTTCGGCGCTGACACACTTTAGCTCTCTCCGGTGACGGCTACAAGTTAACTCAACTACAACTCAGCTCGGCGACTTTTCCAGTTCCCTTATATAGACGCAGTGCTTATCTGTTACGTAATGAGTGCCTTGTCACAGTAGGAAT
>NW_019752760.1:0-234 GCF_002891405.2 Cryptotermes secundus | reverse complement strand
CCGGGTTCGATTTCCGGCGCTATCAGATTTTCTGAGAAGTAGTGGCTCCGGAACGGGGTACACTCAGCCTCGTGATGATAATTGAGGAGCTCTTTCAAAGAAATAGAGGCTCCGGGTCAAGAAACCCGAAATTAACGCCCGTGGGGACCCGTTACGCTGACCACGGGATACTCTATATCCGCAAAAGCGGGCACTAACTTCGCCTACAAGCGGCGGTCGCTCGGTCGGTATAGT
>NW_019752759.1:0-234 GCF_002891405.2 Cryptotermes secundus | reverse complement strand
TTTTTTTGTGGTCATAAGTGTGGCCAGTCGTAAGTCTCATAAGTCGTAAGTTGACGACCAAATGTAATTGATATTCTTCCCAAGCCTCAAGTTATACTTTATGGCATCAGTCATCTGTTCTGTTTATGCCGTTTTTGCATTAATGATGCCATTTTGTCTACCACCTGACTCTTAGAATTGTCGTCTGCCACTATGTGGCTCTGGAATGCTGGCACTCACTTCAGTTAGCCTAAT
>NW_019752758.1:0-234 GCF_002891405.2 Cryptotermes secundus | reverse complement strand
ATTTATGGCAACAGAAAAAGTTAATTCATAAGAAAGCACAACAGCTTGGCGTTCTTGTAAAACGACACCGTTTCAAGTACACAATTTATATATATACAGAAGGATTATCGTGGATGGTGAGCAGAAAATAATTTGGAAGGAGACGTATCGCCTAATTATAAGTATTATGGCGTCTGTCTTGTGGAGCTTAGAAAACCCACAAAACCGTCAGATAACTCTTGCTCAACTTCTAAT
>NW_019752757.1:0-234 GCF_002891405.2 Cryptotermes secundus | reverse complement strand
TATGGGTTTATTGTATCTTCGGAGATATTCCTGTAAACCTTTTGCACATTTCCTTTCATACAAAAAAAAAGAACTTGAAGCTTGTCTCTACCACTTGAGCCGCTTGGCGATCTCACATATCCATATTTACCTTTATATTGGCCCATAACCTGCTAGATAAACCTAGATATATATATGTGAAGATATTTTAATGTGGATCTCAAGAGATATTGGAGAGAGTGCTATGGACTGGAT
>NW_019752756.1:0-234 GCF_002891405.2 Cryptotermes secundus | reverse complement strand
TGAGTCAACATAACGGGTATATTTGACTTCTTTTTTTTTTCGAATTAATTATGACGTTTTTGTTACTTTCTCATGTGCACATGAGATAGAAGTATGACGGATTAACAAGTTTTCAGCCCCCTGAATATTGCAAGATGGTTTCCAGAATGAAGCATGTCTGTCTGTCTGTATGTACATATACGTATACGAGTGGATGGACGTGAGGCTCGCTAGAGCCGGAACAGCAGAATGGAT
>NW_019752755.1:0-234 GCF_002891405.2 Cryptotermes secundus | reverse complement strand
TTTATTGTCATGTCTTCATTCAGGTTTGCCATTTACCAGGACACGCGGTAGCTAATTGGATTTCTAGAGCGCAAACATGAACCGATTTTGTAGCACACATGGGAAAATACAAAATTATGAAAAATTATAACGGAAAAGCAGATTGGAAGTGATGGCCTGTAAAAGTCTTGAGGTGACAGGATAACGTTGTAAAGAGACAGGGAATAGCTGTCTTGATTGGGCCTAACTGAGTGG
>NW_019752754.1:0-234 GCF_002891405.2 Cryptotermes secundus | reverse complement strand
GGAAAGAATTTTCTAGTAATGTAAACTACAAACTTAAAGATATATGAAATTAGATAATTCTGAAATTAGTTGTAAAATGTATATATTTTTGTAGTATACTGCTTATATGAGAGATGAAATTTCCACGTTGGTGACAGTTTAGATTGTGACTTTTGGGTTTTGACAGCATGTGGTCTTGCAGGAGTTTGGCGATGTTTGTAAGGAACATAGTGCCTCCATCTTCAGGGTGGATAT
>NW_019752753.1:0-234 GCF_002891405.2 Cryptotermes secundus | reverse complement strand
ATCACTTCGGATTTGAAGCAACTGCATGATACTGACATTCTGTAGATACAGTATGACTACTCCTATACATTTCAGTCTCCCGATGAGGAATACATGCTAAAGTAAAGGATTTGAGATTCTCATGCTGGTGACTATGAACATTATTGTGTTCTGGGATCTGATGTGGTGTCATGTGGTAGATACCAATTCAGAGGAAACTTCCTGCCTTCACCTTAAGGGCAGAACAGTAACATA
>NW_019752752.1:0-234 GCF_002891405.2 Cryptotermes secundus | reverse complement strand
GCCCAATTGTTGGCTGAATGTATACCATAAGTATCATGACAGCAATACCATTAATGCATATGACTGCTTGAATTCCCTTCATCCCCTTGAAGGCTGAAAGATGTGTTTCAGTTAACTTGATCTCTTTACTTCTGCTGTTAATTTGATGTGTTTTTAACAACAAACATTAGATTACAATATATTTTCAGCAGCATTTTCAACCTTGACAGTGTGGGGGCAGGAGGGGGAATGTAT
>NW_019752751.1:0-234 GCF_002891405.2 Cryptotermes secundus | reverse complement strand
CTACCCAAATTCTTCCAGCTTTGTAATTAACTAACTCACTCACTCCATGAAGCCAAGCACCTATCGAGAAGCCAACAGTCGCTAAGCTACTCAAAAAAATTCCCAAAATTTTATGAAACCCGAAGGTTCATTATCGTCTTCACGAAAGCCAGCCACTGGTCTGAATACTGAGTAATTCAATGAATGTAGATTAAATCTTGATGTCTTAACAACGCAACGTTCAATAAAGACCGT
>NW_019752750.1:0-234 GCF_002891405.2 Cryptotermes secundus | reverse complement strand
GTGAAATTTGGTCGCTGGATTAAGGGAAGAACATAGACTGAGGGTTGAGAACAGGGTGCTGAGGAGAATATCTGGACCAATGAGAGATAAAGTTTCGGAAGTTTGGAGAAAACTATACAATGAGGAGCTTCATGACATGTATCTTTCTCCAAATATAATTAGAATGATCAAGTTGAGGTGTTTGAGATTGGGAGGGAAATTAGAACGAAGGGACGAGAAGAGGAATGCATACGT
>NW_019752749.1:0-234 GCF_002891405.2 Cryptotermes secundus | reverse complement strand
AGTGTATTCTGCTTTTCAGATATTTTTAATTACCCTAAAAACATTGTAACTAATTAATGATGATAATGAAATTTGCTTGATTTCACTGGGTTCTGGGAACAATCACTTTGAAGATTAGCTCTCATTATTCTCAGCAGCCACTTCTTTAATACTTACTTACTTGCTCACCCGCAGAGCTGAGCCCTTCTGCAGCTACTCAAGAATTTCCCAACAGTTTATGGAACCACAAGGTTC
>NW_019752748.1:0-234 GCF_002891405.2 Cryptotermes secundus | reverse complement strand
AGCTTGCTAGTTTTCCGTTGCTAGATTGTTAACTTTGCGTTTCTAGCTTGAAAGCTATAAGTTGCTAGCTTGTTAGCTTGATAAATTTGCGTATCTATCTTGCTAGCATTCCGTTGTTAGATTTCAAGCTTTGCGTAGTTTGCTTGTTTGCTTTGCCGTTCTTGCTGGCTAGTTTCGTTGCTATCTTCCTAGCTTTGCGTTTCTAAATTGCTAGCTTTTCGTTGCTACCATCGT
>NW_019752747.1:0-234 GCF_002891405.2 Cryptotermes secundus | reverse complement strand
CTTTTCTATCTTGATAGCTTTGCTATGGAACCTTGCTAGCTTTGCATTCCTAGCTTGCTAATTTTGCGTTGCTATCTTGTTAGATTTGCGTTGCTAGTTTGCAAGCATTGCGTTGCGATCTATCTTGCTAGCATTTGTTGCTAGATTGCTATCTTTGCGTCGCTAGATTGCTAACTTTGCGTTGCTAGATTGTTAGATTTGCGTTTGTAGCTTGCTAGCATGCTCTATTTGCGT
>NW_019752746.1:0-234 GCF_002891405.2 Cryptotermes secundus | reverse complement strand
GGGTTCGATTCCTGAGATCATTGGATTTTTCAATTGACCTAATCCTTCCAGCGACACTATGACCCTGGGTTCGACTCAGCTTCTAACAGAAGAGAGTACCAGGAATCATCCTGGGGGTAAAGGGCGGTCGGCGCATAAGGCTAACAACCTCACCGCCATCCGTGAGCCCATTGTCTAGAAAATGTAGCAGCCTCGACGTCTCACAACCCTGTGTTACAGGGATAGCTTTACCTT
>NW_019752745.1:0-234 GCF_002891405.2 Cryptotermes secundus | reverse complement strand
TTTTTTTCCATCTATTAAACTGCTTACAGACTGACATTGTTTACAGGAAAGCAGGAGTTGTTACAGCTGACATTCTTGTAAATTTACTTCATAGCTTAGTGTTGAACATTATAGTGATGGGTTCGTTTTTTACTTTAATGTTTAGAAGAAATTTGAATGATAGTTTTTTAGGTTCAGATCGTAATGAGTGATTTTTCTATGTAATATTAGAGCACTAGTATTGGGGGTTGGATA
>NW_019752744.1:0-234 GCF_002891405.2 Cryptotermes secundus | reverse complement strand
ATCTGACGTGCCTTATCGTTAGAATAGTTAAGTCATGTAACTTTAATTCGCTATCTGACAGATAGTGCACGCTATTTCCGACATTTCACGCGTTTATTATTCTAAAACTGATACATCAATCCAGAAAACTGACCTAAAATTTTAATGAGAAATAAAATCACAAATATCACCATATGAATGTATATAGGATGGGCCTTCTCGGCCCTTGCACCGCGACCTACAGTGATCTACTGT
>NW_019752743.1:0-234 GCF_002891405.2 Cryptotermes secundus | reverse complement strand
CCCCCCCCCACAACCATTAACTTGAATTCCTGAACCAAATTTTATTAAACTCTGAGTTTAAATAATTGCACCTTTGTTTATCCCACTTCATAATTGACAAAACCCTCCCGTCATTATGGTCAATATAACAGCCTCTAAAATTGCTGAGACAAAATCTTAATATTGCTTGAAAATCTGTACTAACCTTCATGAAACTTGGTACGTGTGTCATGTCACATGAAACCATCTCAAAAC
>NW_019752742.1:0-234 GCF_002891405.2 Cryptotermes secundus | reverse complement strand
TATAGTTCTGCATATCCTCCCAAACGAAATCTTGATTTGCACTATTATCGTCATCGCTGCCCTCATTTCCGACAGCATCCATCAAAGCACGATCGTCTAACTCGTTTTCAGAGTCAAAATCCGAATCTGATAGACTTTGATCCGAATCACTTTCAATCAAACACTGTATGTCCTCATCACTCAACACATACGAACGTCTCTTGCTTGTTCCAGCCATGGCTGCTACATGCAAAC
>NW_019752741.1:0-234 GCF_002891405.2 Cryptotermes secundus | reverse complement strand
TCATGCATCTTGTATGATAGACACGTCAGAGAAGAAATAAGCTCACTTTACAGAATTGTATAATTGAAAGTAGCATAAAAAATGTATATTAACTGAGTACAATAGCCAGTGTTACACAATTCACAACATGATTTACCACTCACTCACGGAGCTGAGCCCTTCTTGAGTTGCCAATTGTGCAGCTACTCTAGAACTTCCCAGGATTTTATGGAACCTGAAGGTTCATTACTGTGT
>NW_019752740.1:0-234 GCF_002891405.2 Cryptotermes secundus | reverse complement strand
CGGCGCCACATCCCAGAAGATGGCATTCTTCATAGTCACAGCAGTTAAAACTTCAAATCTTAAGCGAAAATCAGTTATAAATCCTACCAGTTCATTTCAAAATCATGCATATAACTACAAAAAACAAACTACAGACGGACTACCACAATCAGCTTAACTGGAATATAACGAGTGGTACCAAAACTGGGCTCAAAAGTTCCCTTAAGATACCAGCAGACGAAGTAGCAGAACTGT
>NW_019752739.1:0-234 GCF_002891405.2 Cryptotermes secundus | reverse complement strand
TTCAAAAGTACTATATTATTACCTTTCACAGCAAAAAAATCAAATGCAATTTCCGAGATTTCTGTCCATGAATAAATGTACTGTTAACAGATTTGACCAACGCGTTTCCAGGCAACAGCTCTGTAAACAAGGTTCAACACGCTACAATAGAGGAGGCTGAGTTTTCCTTGTCCACGGCGACGTCACGCTACGGTGGGTGGTGGTCATGTGACATGTGTTTCCTGTGATGCGTGT
>NW_019752738.1:0-234 GCF_002891405.2 Cryptotermes secundus | reverse complement strand
ACCATCCCATTCTAGCTCTCTAAGAACCATTTATAATATTTTCCATCCACTTACGCCTTGCTCTTCCCAGTGGTCTCTTTCCTTGTGTCTTTCCCATCAATATCGTACATGCATTCCTCTTCGCCCCCATTCGTGCTACATGCCCTGTCCACTTCACCATCCGAAGTGTTTACGTTTAAGACTAAAAAAATATGTCCTAATTTAGGCCATGAAAAGTAGTCATTCAATTCTTGT
>NW_019752737.1:0-234 GCF_002891405.2 Cryptotermes secundus | reverse complement strand
TAATTAAGAGCTCTGCTCACCACCTGCTCCACGTTCGTTTCATATTTGTTCTATTCATCGACCCAGAAGATAGAGACGATATGTTTTCCGACTCAGCTGTTGACTTTCAAAGTAAAAGTCAAAACAAATTTACGACTTGCGGTTTACCGCCCATCAGTTCGTCTTGGCACCAAGTTCCTTGAGGCTCACGACGAGAGATTTCTTCAATTGAACACTTGCGTTAAAAATCCTTGT
>NW_019752736.1:0-234 GCF_002891405.2 Cryptotermes secundus | reverse complement strand
TTTGTCCACCACAAATCCCTCTTGACCAGACCCGGAATCGAACCCTGGCCGCCGCGGTGGAAAGCCAGCAACTAACCACTTGAGCTATGCAATACTAACATTTACCTTAGTGCAATCACTCCAGCGATTATGCATTGAAAAAAACAAAGACAACACAAGGTAACTTGCCTCATTTATGCAATACTAAAATTATTTTTTTTTAATTCGCTTAGTGGGGGATGGAGTCCAACTGGG
>NW_019752735.1:0-234 GCF_002891405.2 Cryptotermes secundus | reverse complement strand
TGAAGCACTAGTTCCTGTGTTTTAATTGCATAACCAGGAGAGGACTAGTGTGTATGTGTAACCGTGAATTATGAGTTGTATGTAAATCAGCGATATCAGTATTGGAGTGTAATTAAGAGAGTGTAACGAGGCTGCTGAACCTGTAATTTTGTCATGCTTACCCCTCCCCTATACATGACAATATAATTCTTATATTTTCCGTGTGTGGTACATGCTCTGTCTGATAATATTTGT
>NW_019752734.1:0-234 GCF_002891405.2 Cryptotermes secundus | reverse complement strand
TCCAGAAAATTATTAAACTGGAGAGTGTCATATTATTAAAACTAATTCCACCGAGAAGAGTTCTGCTTAAGAAGGTAACAGTCGTAAAACTGCGCACGAAATTCCACAGCTTTTATGGAACTGTAATGTTCATTAACGCGTTCATAAAGACTTGCCGCTAGGCACTACCCTGATCCAGTTAAATCCAGTACACACGCACTATACCTTTAAGGTTCCATCTATGCCTATGTCTCT
>NW_019752733.1:0-234 GCF_002891405.2 Cryptotermes secundus | reverse complement strand
TGTTTTGATAGCTTGAAAACTGTGCGCTGCTAGTTTGCTAACTTTGCGTGCTAAATTGCTAAATGGCTAGATTTGCGTTGCTAGCTTGCTATATTTGCGTTGCTATCTTACCAACTTTGTGTTGCTAGCTTGCTAGCTTAGCTTACTAGCTTAATAAGTATGCGTTGCTAACTTCTTAGCTTTGCGTTGATAGCTTGCTTGCTTTCAGTTGCTAGCTTGCTAGCTAGCAAGCTT
>NW_019752732.1:0-234 GCF_002891405.2 Cryptotermes secundus | reverse complement strand
ATAATATACAAGTACTTCATAACAAAATGCATAAAATATATTTAGACCTAATTAGATTTAAGTGAATAGGCAATTTAAGGTATTACGTAACGAGGAAATTTCTTATTGATCAAATGGGCGATTTCAAACAGATATGAGGCTTTCAGGGCGGTAAAATTTAGAGCGTGGTTTTCTAGTTTGTGACATTTCTTATTTTCATATATCTGCCCTGAAGGTGAGACTCTTCCTTTCAAA
>NW_019752731.1:0-234 GCF_002891405.2 Cryptotermes secundus | reverse complement strand
CATTTCCTCTTAGGTGGTTCTAATTTTCTCTCAGTTGGTCCTTATTTCAGCCAACAGGCATCCCATCATTTGTTCCATGTCCACAGTGTGGCAATATAGCTTCTTGCTGCAGTTTCCATGTCACATTTCTGGGTGTGACTCCAATCCAACCACTTCTGACACCAGTTGTCACATTTCAGAGTGACTACAGACAGGGTTTGGAGTGGTAATTGGATTTACTGCACACTTACAGAT
>NW_019752730.1:0-234 GCF_002891405.2 Cryptotermes secundus | reverse complement strand
TTCAATTATCGCTAGAATTGCAAACCACTCTACTAGCACAGAACGCGGTTGGGCTAAATGCTGACGGAGCTGAAATTATTAGCTGTAACGTCGCCCTTTATTAACTGTTTACTTCTGTCATTCGTATTAACCTATACTGTAGGTAAAAATCACTCTGTTTAATTAACCACCATGCAGTGAAGACGTATGTGGGAGTGGAAATCTAGCGACACGCATTCTCAACCTCGGTCACTT
>NW_019752729.1:0-234 GCF_002891405.2 Cryptotermes secundus | reverse complement strand
TTGATAAATTTGGGTAAATTGCTTACATGTTTGCTTGCTTCTTTTGCGTATTTCGCTTGCTAGATTTACTTGGATAACTTGCTAGCTTTGTGTTGCTATCTTTCTAGATTTGTGTTCCTAGAATTTTTTCTTTGCGTTGCTAGCTTGCTAGCTTAGCCTTGCTAGATTGCTAGCAAGATTTTGCTATCATTCTATCTTGGCTTTGCGATCTTGCTACTTTTGCGTTCCTCGCTT
>NW_019752728.1:0-234 GCF_002891405.2 Cryptotermes secundus | reverse complement strand
CCAGCTTTGCGTTTCTAGCTTGCCAACTTTGAATTGCAAGCTTGCTAGTTTCCGTTGCTAACTTTCTAGCTTGCTAGATATGGGTTGCTAGCTTACTAGTGTCCATTGCTAGCTTGCTAGCTTTGCGTTGCTAGCTTCCTAATTTTGCGTTGCAACTTACAATCTTTGCTTTGCTAGCTTGATAATCGCTTTGCGTTTCTTGCTTGCTATCTTTCTTTCCTAGCTTCCTAGCCA
>NW_019752727.1:0-234 GCF_002891405.2 Cryptotermes secundus | reverse complement strand
TTGGTAGCTTTTCGTTGCTAACTTGCCAGTGTACGTTGCTACCTTGCCAGCTTAGCGTTGCAGCTTTTAATTGTTAGCTTGCTAGCTTTGCTTTGCTACCTTAAAAGATTTGTTTTGCTAGCTTGCCAGATTTGCGATTCTAGCTTATCAGCTTTTAATGGCTAGCCTGCTAGATTTGCGTGTCTAGCTTGCTAGCTTTACTCTGCTACATAGCAAGCTTTCCGTTGCTAGCTT
>NW_019752726.1:0-234 GCF_002891405.2 Cryptotermes secundus | reverse complement strand
CAGGCTGATGATTAATCCTCGGAGTAAAGAAGATGAAGATATCAAAACATAATTTGACGTTTTGAAGAGCGAAAAACATTCAATAATTATAAATTAATTACTAATTTAGCCATTAATTACGAAATTCTTGAACATTTTAGAAAAAGTGTTCGAGAATTCGAATTCCGGAATGAGAATTTTCATGATTTTCCTCAGTACACGCATGAATTAACTTCGAAGAATGCAGTCCCTCTT
>NW_019752725.1:0-234 GCF_002891405.2 Cryptotermes secundus | reverse complement strand
TATTGTTCCACTGCACTTCAGCATTTCCGCTTTCACTTTCAGTTGTACTGAGTTTCTCTTCTAGGGTTTCCAGCATGCTTTGTCTTTGAGCATATAATTTCTCCAAGTCCTGTCTAGGTCTGCGCTTTTGGAATCTTATAATTTTCTTCAATCTAGTTTGAAACTTAACAACCAGTAAGTTGTGGCCAGAATCAGTATCTGCCCCAGGCAGCGTCTTCACATCCTTCACACTGT
>NW_019752724.1:0-234 GCF_002891405.2 Cryptotermes secundus | reverse complement strand
CTCCAGTAACGTTAAATCACTCTCAGATACCACAAGCAGAAGAACGCCAAATATCTTGGTACACCTGGATAAACGATTGACATGGCAAAAATACATTCACACCAAAAAAAACAACTAGGAATAAACTTCCGACAGATGTATTGGATGCTGGGAAGACAGTCTGAGCTATCGACAGAAAACAAGATCTTGCTGCACAAAACCATGCTCAAACCGATATGGACGTACGGGATACCA
>NW_019752723.1:0-234 GCF_002891405.2 Cryptotermes secundus | reverse complement strand
TGCGTTTCATACGGAGAAAATGCCAGTACCAAATTCTGGATTAGTTAAGTTTTATATTTAGTAAGTAAAAGAAGCGTGTCATATCTCAGGCAGTTAGTCGCCGGCTTCCCATCCCGGTGGCCCGGGTTCGATCCCAGGGTCAGGTCATAAAGGATTTGTTTTGGACAGGGCGACACTAGGGCAGATTTACTCCGAGTACTTCGGTTTCCCCTGCCAATTCGCATTCCACCGATT
>NW_019752722.1:0-234 GCF_002891405.2 Cryptotermes secundus | reverse complement strand
TCTCATAAAATACTGACAAATTCTTGAGTAACTGAACGACTGGCAGTTTCACAAGATGGGCTAAGTTTCATGCAGTTAATTAATTAGCTTTCTTTTTAATATAAAACTTGCCTCACATACACATAACAGCATTTTAACAGGTTTTTTAACTATGGCACCTGTGACAATATAATTTGTCCATTATTGTGTGTATATTTTAAACGTGTCTTTCCACTCGAGTTTATCCTATTCATT
>NW_019752721.1:0-234 GCF_002891405.2 Cryptotermes secundus | reverse complement strand
CATTCATTCATTCATTCATTCATTCGTATCTTTTGAAAGCTTAGTCACTAGTTGAAATGATCATGGTTTCTATATGTTAACAAGAATAATTATACTTACGAGGCGAAGAATGAAACGGGCACTGCTACGAACACAATTAAGGGAAGCAAGTGTATCCTTCTAAAGGCCATGATTATTCTGTGAACAAATTAAATTTTATGTTCATTAACTATAAATACTTGTTCGTGCAACGAT
>NW_019752720.1:0-234 GCF_002891405.2 Cryptotermes secundus | reverse complement strand
ATACAATTTTTGAGTGTATGTGAATTTACAAATTACTTGATATCATGTTATAAACTTGTAAAAGAAGGTAAAGTTCTCCCTCTACTTAACTAATTAAGCACTACTCCATGAAGGCGAATGGGGGAGAGGATGTTTTCTTGACCTTGGAAGATGGTGGAGGTGAGTGGTTAACTTCACACCCCGGCCGCCTTATCCCCGGGGAAGGATCCCCAGTTTTCCATTGGATAGGAGGCT
>NW_019752719.1:0-234 GCF_002891405.2 Cryptotermes secundus | reverse complement strand
TGAAGAATATTCTTGCACACCCAAAGTTCTGAGTACAAGAGTAGTTCTTATCTTGGGCAGTTTTATGTTAGGCCATTAAGTGAAACAGTAGGTTAAGTGCATTTCATTTCATTGGTGTGGAATCTTAGAGCAGAGGCAGTAACATTAGTATGATGATCAGGTGAACACAAATTATGTTACTGGTATCCATTTTACTTTGCCTAAAGCATTATTATTATTATTATTATTATTATT
>NW_019752718.1:0-233 GCF_002891405.2 Cryptotermes secundus | reverse complement strand
GCGGTGGGAAGCCAGCGACTAACCGCTTGAGCTATAGCGCGGTCGAGATGATGGTAAGTTACATGTTCTGTTTGCAACCTCTTTCCTTTTACTAGGCCCATCTAGGGTCACGCCGCTCGGGAATGAACATGGCGCACACTGGGATCACACGGACTATTCGAGAACACTCCTGGCCGTGCGGTGTACATGGCCCCATAGGGCGATCTTCATACACAAAGCAATTAGCACACAGG
>NW_019752717.1:0-234 GCF_002891405.2 Cryptotermes secundus | reverse complement strand
TTTAAATATATTTTTAAGATATGTTTATGCTAGTTTTCCTAAATCGTCTGTTAAGTCGCATATTACAAAGAAAATGTGGGTCTCACCTAATATAAAAATCAGATGTAACGTTAAGAGACATTTGTATTTAATTAGTAGGAATAGCAATGATCTCAATTTGAAAAGTTCCTATAAGGCATATTGTAAACATGTGGCTGGAGATATTATAAAATCTAAGCTTCTTTATTATGATAA
>NW_019752716.1:0-234 GCF_002891405.2 Cryptotermes secundus | reverse complement strand
GTAAGTAATTAATTTGGATATTTTTTCATGAAATGGAAAATATACAAAGAAAACTAGACCATATCCCCAAAATTGGAACCATATTTTGATCCTGTATCGTGAAATTCCTTCAGACATATGTACACACATTTCATGTATTAAGACGGGAAGTAATCAGAAGCAAATGCAAACGAACAGTTGACATGCACACGCTATATTATTATTGTTATTGTTATTATTATTATTATTATTATT
>NW_019752715.1:0-234 GCF_002891405.2 Cryptotermes secundus | reverse complement strand
CGTTTATAACGACACTATTTTTAGGTCCCTTTGATAACGTTATAATCAAGTTCTACTGTACTTGTAGCTTCTGTTGTTGTTGTCATTAAAACATTCACAAATTCATACCGTGTCTGTAGTCCCCCTGCACGTGACAATATATTAATGAAAATATCGTGCAAAGGAAAATGGAAAAGAAACAAACGAAGATATTATTACACAGGCCAACAGCTGTTTTGGTGCCGGGGTATTTGG
>NW_019752714.1:0-234 GCF_002891405.2 Cryptotermes secundus | reverse complement strand
ATAACGTTCAAGTCTAGAACGGATTTTATCTTATTCCTCTTCAATTATCACTCTGCCTTTTGATTAGGTTATTTTCCTTTTCTCTGTCTTCTTGGTATTTTATTATCCAGTAAGTTCCATGTCTGCCTTAATTTGTGCACGATTGGATGAACAGTCTTTCTGTTTGAAGACCTAAAATATACGCCCGCGTCTTCTCATATAGCAACTTTCACATAGTTATCGTACACGAACACC
>NW_019752713.1:0-234 GCF_002891405.2 Cryptotermes secundus | reverse complement strand
ATATCACCAAAGGATTAACAATGTTTATCAGAGAAACAAAGTTCATTCATTCGTTAAGTCACACTCTCTTCTGCACAGCAAGCGGGCTATCGTAGCGGGAGGTGCTCGGTTCGAATCTCGATCAGGATATCAGCTATCCTCAGTGTCTTCAGGCAGAGGCCGCTACCTTCCAGATCTTTTACAATTCATTCAGCTTCCCTACCATTCTACGCTACATACTTTAGCTACTGACAG
>NW_019752712.1:0-234 GCF_002891405.2 Cryptotermes secundus | reverse complement strand
GTTACTCGCTCAGAGACATGAACACGGAGTTACTTAATACATTAATTGTTCTGATCAGCAACTTGTCAAGAAAGAAAAGGACGCATTTGGAAAAAGAGTCTGTTAGCACCTGCTCACTCTACTTCCTCGCTCGAGGATGTTCTTTTTTCTACCCTGAACATGGAGACGATACGTTCCTACGAAACGTCGGTTAGCACAGTATCTACAAGGCGCCACATCCCAGAAGACTGCTTT
>NW_019752711.1:0-234 GCF_002891405.2 Cryptotermes secundus | reverse complement strand
TTCCTGATGATATGGACTACAAATTTTTACTCAACTCACTTCCTCCTCTAGGTCTAACTAAGCTCTAAAATTATTTATCGATCTTGGGGGAAAAAAGCAATTTTTGACCTTCAGAAACCAATGGTAAGGGGAAAGCATCAGATCTGTGGTTTCTATCATTTGTTACCCACATTGGGAAATATAATCACATATCTATTTTCCAAACTTTTCCAGGAGCTTCCAAATCACCCTGAA
>NW_019752710.1:0-234 GCF_002891405.2 Cryptotermes secundus | reverse complement strand
TACATGAAATCTTCAACGAGTTTTCGGAAAAATTCATAAATTTGTTTCATTTCGTTCAAAAATTTTTTTAATTCGATTAATTTAGTTAGAATTACTGAAAAATTTATAAAATATATTAGATAATATAATAATTAACATAAATTTAAAGGAATTCTTTTTAGAGTGAAACATTTCATAATTTGTTTGAAATTTTTATTTTAACTTGAAAAATCAAATAATTTTAGGTTGAATTAT
>NW_019752709.1:0-233 GCF_002891405.2 Cryptotermes secundus | reverse complement strand
TTTGCGTTGCTAGATAGCCTGTTTTGCGTTTCTAGCTTGCCAGCTTTGAGATTCTAGCTTGCCAGCTGTGCGTTGCAAACTTGCCAGCTTTGCTTTTCTAGTTTGACAACTTTGCTTTGCTAGCTTGCTAGCTTTCCAACACTAGCTTGCTAGCTTGATAAATATGCGTTGCTAGCTCCCTAGCTTTGCGTTGCTAGCTTGACATCTAGGCGTTTCTAGCTTGCTAGATATGC
>NW_019752708.1:0-234 GCF_002891405.2 Cryptotermes secundus | reverse complement strand
GCCTCAGGTGGCGTGATATATACATACCAAGTTTCATGAAGATTGGTATAGACATTCAAGCAACATTAAGGTTATGTCTAAGAAATTTGAAAGGTTTCAATGTTGGTACTACTGATTGAAGGGATTTATTATGTACTTTTTGAGATGCCTTCATGCAGTATTATATTCTTAACAACTTTCATGGAGATTGTTAGAGGTGTTCAAGCAGTATCCAACTAATATTGAGGTCAAGAA
>NW_019752707.1:0-234 GCF_002891405.2 Cryptotermes secundus | reverse complement strand
GGTGCTTCCATTGGCATGAGGGTAGAAGGATACACACACTATTGACATAACATGATTTCTTTCCATTAATGACCTGACTTTAAGTAAATTTGATCAATTTGACTCAGGTTATAATGGAAATTGAAACACTGTTAATAATGTTTCACATACATGTTTAATGTTAACTGTTCTCTGATATAATTAAGACAATTAAGTATTTATTATTATGATGTCCTTATGGAGCGTCATATATTT
>NW_019752706.1:0-234 GCF_002891405.2 Cryptotermes secundus | reverse complement strand
GGAGAAAACCTGCCCCAGCGCCATTTTGTCCATCATAAATCCCACATGACCAGGCCCGGGCTCGAACACTGGCTGCCGTGGTGGGAAGCCAGCGACTAACCGCCTGAGCGATAGGGGGATACACAGACACACGCGTCCAACAATTTTTGTTGCGCGTATTCGTTGCGTAGCAATGAAAGAAGGGTAACTTTACCGTGCCTTTTTATCTAGCAACGATGTTAAGAGATACATTTT
>NW_019752705.1:0-234 GCF_002891405.2 Cryptotermes secundus | reverse complement strand
GACACAAGATGTGAAGGTTAAAACGTTGTAATAAAACATTACTTCATAGTCTTTTAAACCACTGTTCAAAGAACAAATACCACATTACATGAAATATACACTATTCTGGACTGTAATGTTGTGTGGTTAAGAGAAAGCCTGGCATTCTGAAGGAACATATTGCTTCCGTCTTCATGGCTGAAGAGTAAGCAAGTTGAGCTTGCCACCAGCTTCTGCTGGATTCTTGTTTGGTTT
>NW_019752704.1:0-234 GCF_002891405.2 Cryptotermes secundus | reverse complement strand
AATAAAGTATGCTTAAGAAATTACTATACTGTCGGTATGTGCCCCATAATTTCAGCTTTTATACCAACAAACCACCCTACCAATATCTATAAAAATTAATATTATGTTCTTAGTTCCTATGTGGCAGTGAGTTAAAATAACTCCACTGTAGCACAGTGAGCCATAGAAGATGACAAAAAGTGAACCTTTTGCTTGAAGGTATAACTGGGCTACCCTGTCATAAATACACAAATA
>NW_019752703.1:0-234 GCF_002891405.2 Cryptotermes secundus | reverse complement strand
GTGCATGAAGTTCGTATTAAAAACCACATTTCTGACTGGACTGTATTTGCAGTTACAAAGGTAAAATTTGTGGAATGCAACATATATAACCTGGCTAGCTGGCTTTTCCCAGGCTCTGTCCTACTACGGTATATACAAGACAGTAAGGTGGAGACTGGAAAAGGTTGGCTAGCCAGACATATACTCATTCCAGTCTTTCCTTTTTCTGCTAGTGGGGTGGGACTGAGTCCCTTG
>NW_019752702.1:0-234 GCF_002891405.2 Cryptotermes secundus | reverse complement strand
AAATATGTTTAAACATGTCACTCATGAAATCTATTCCCTGATTTGTCACAATTTCTCTTGGAGTTCTGTAAATTAGTATGTTCCTAACAAAAGCATTTCTGACCTCTTCAGCTTACCTTGCAAAGGTAATGTGATAAAATATTTACTTAGGTTATCTTTAGAGGTTAGGATGTATTTCATACCACTTTCTATTATAAGTAAAGGTCCTACTATATCTAAATATACTTTTTTGCA
>NW_019752701.1:0-233 GCF_002891405.2 Cryptotermes secundus | reverse complement strand
GAAGACAGTGCATGCCTTAGACCGCTCGGCTAACGTGACCGGCTCTACGTAGGATTACTCCGTACAATAAAATAATAATGATTCCTCGGATTCTACAGTCTGACGCTCTGTCAATATTGTGTAGAGGTGTATGATCACTATAAATGTCAGAATAGTGAACTCAAGGAGGATCCAATAGTCGTAATGTATAGGAGATTTTGAAACAGTGGATGCAAGAATTTGAGGTTCGGTAA
>NW_019752700.1:0-234 GCF_002891405.2 Cryptotermes secundus | reverse complement strand
CGGTGCATGCCTTGGACCGCTCGGCTGCCGTGACCGGCTCAGACCACAAATAGTGTAATTTATTTTTGAACTTCGATAACTGTACGTGTTTCTGTGGTGGTTGCTTCCCTGCTTGCTTGGTCTGTGTATTGACTGGCTTCTCGTTAGGTGTCAATAGAGAAATAATTCGCTTGTCATAACTCTATAACTTACAACTTGCGAGAGAATATTTAAGTCGCTGTTTTCATGTTTTTT
>NW_019752699.1:0-234 GCF_002891405.2 Cryptotermes secundus | reverse complement strand
AAGCGGTTCACAACTTTGTGACAGACGTGGCAAACGTTTCACTGACGAAGAGGTTGAAACGGAGATGTGGAAGTGGCTGAGTCGACAGTCTCGACGAAATGGTAAAGCAGTGGGACAAGCGTATCAGTGTTGGTGGGTGAATGTGGAGGAATACATTTTTTTTTTCAGGTTCGAATATCACATGTGACCTACTTCTCTCCCTCGTAGTTGTGACGTTAAGGAAACTGGAAATAA
>NW_019752698.1:0-233 GCF_002891405.2 Cryptotermes secundus | reverse complement strand
GTTCTAGTTCGGATGATTTGATTTATTATCACCTTGGTTACAAGTTCCCTTAATCACATTTCAATACACCGCTACTGTTGGTTTCCACAATTTTACAGTTCACCATTACACACGCAGTAAGATCCTCAGCCTTCACTAGTCGTTTTCTGGTAACGGAATTAAAACACTCTCACTGTGACTAAATCTTCCAGTCACACACCAAGTCTTCACAGACCGACTTCTTCTTCTGTGAC
>NW_019752697.1:0-233 GCF_002891405.2 Cryptotermes secundus | reverse complement strand
GTAATCCGTGGCTGTTGGTGTGAATGTTGATTTATCTTATATGTCCCTTTGGCTCTAGACCCATTACCCAGCTTCTGTAGTTACACTGTTGTGTATCTAATGTGTGTGTTCAGCTAGCCAAATGCGATTGTGACATGCAATACAGTATAACAGTTTAACATAGCAACAGACACCGTATGATGGCCATGTATGGCTGAAACATGTCATGAATAGAGAATTAAAGTGACTGTAAC
>NW_019752696.1:0-233 GCF_002891405.2 Cryptotermes secundus | reverse complement strand
GCAAAGCTAGCAAGCTAGCAAAGCAAAGATGGCAAGGTAGCAACGAAAAGCTTGCTAGCCAGCAACGCAAAGATAGCAAGTTACAAAGCAAAGCTAGCAAGCTAGATCGAAAAGCTTGCAAGCAAGCAACGCAAAGCTACGAAGTTAGCAACTCAAAACTAGCAAGTTAGCTACGCAAAACAAACAAGATAGCAACGCAAAGCTATCAGGCTAGCAACGCAAATCTATTTATC
>NW_019752695.1:0-233 GCF_002891405.2 Cryptotermes secundus | reverse complement strand
GATTGTAACAAATTAATAGTCGAACAGTATATTCTGGATTTATTTAGTCTTTTATCTTTCAACAAGAAATTCTTACCGTTCCGAAATGTATCTCACAGCTATTATATTGTAGCGTGTTTCGTGTGTCACGCTACGAATAAATTCACGCCGTTGTCCCAATATAGCGAATTTATTCCTTTGCTCGTTTGCACACACTTTACAGGCATTTACACTTGCAGTGTTACAATCACTGC
>NW_019752694.1:0-233 GCF_002891405.2 Cryptotermes secundus | reverse complement strand
GGGCAGTTAATACTGTTTAGGGAAATAATTACTGCTTACTTTGTGATTAATATCGTCACGTGTCTCGGGTTCCGTGACAAATAATAACGGGCTCTGGATTGAATGATTGGATTTATTAACCCCTTATACAATCGATAATACAGCGCTATCGCTGATTTACACAATTTGTATTTCAAAGTTACACACGCACTAGGATTCTCAGTCCTCAGTAGTCGTATGCTGGCAACGGAATC
>NW_019752693.1:0-233 GCF_002891405.2 Cryptotermes secundus | reverse complement strand
TTGTACTCTTCTCCAAGTATAATTAGAACCATCAAGTCAAGGAGAGTGAGATGGGCAGGGCATGTAGCACGAATGGATGGGAAGAGGAATGCTTATATGATATTGGTGGGAAAGCCAGAATGAAAAAGACCAATAGGAAGACCAAAACGTAAGGGGGTGTACAATATTAAAATGGATCTTAGAGAGAGATGATGGGATGGTATGGAGTGGGTTGATCTGAGTCAGGATAGGGA
>NW_019752692.1:0-233 GCF_002891405.2 Cryptotermes secundus | reverse complement strand
TGGAAATTTGACCATCTCAGCCATATACTGCCACCCCACGCCACACAATACAGTGCCTTCATTAACTCACTAGGATACACATTTCTGGTTGGAGGTGATTTCAATGTAAAACATCAATACTGGGGTTCCCACTTAATGAGTCCTAAAGGTCGTGAACTGTACCAAGCCATACAAGAAAAGCAACTAGAAATACTGTCCATGGGCAAACCAACTTATTGGCCAACAGATATCAA
>NW_019752691.1:0-233 GCF_002891405.2 Cryptotermes secundus | reverse complement strand
ATATTTTGATCATGTGTAGTCAGTATAGCGACTGGCTACGGGCTGAATGATCAAGGGGTCGGAGTTCCGAATCCTGGCAGGGTCGAGAATTGTCTCTTCTCCATGTTGTCCAGACTGGCTCTGGGGTTGCCCCAACCTTGTATCCAGTGGGTACTGGGGGCCCTTTCCCCAGGGGTAAAGCGGAAGGTGCATGAAGCTGACCACTCACCTCCAGCTAGTGCTGAGGTCAAGAA
>NW_019752690.1:0-233 GCF_002891405.2 Cryptotermes secundus | reverse complement strand
GACATGTAAGATGAAGCCATTTCTCATATTATGGTTACAGGAAATTATGATAATTGACACCTTTATGTCCAAATTAAGAAATAAATGTGAATTCAATTGATATTATGAACTCCTTTGTGTAGTTTTACATGAAGAATTGTTTTCAGTAATTGCAGGTTTTAGTAGTTGGTTGAGGCATTATGCTACAAGCCAGAAGGTCCCAGGTTTGAGTCCTGATGTGGTGGATATTTTTT
>NW_019752689.1:0-233 GCF_002891405.2 Cryptotermes secundus | reverse complement strand
ACATATCATGGACGAAAATCAGTGCAACAGGACGCTAAAATACAATATTATTATGGCTTTGTTGAATGCTTTTTCAGTTTCTTGATCCTATACACTGTCGGTAAGACTCCTTAGACTGGGGATAAGCCCGTCGCAAGGCCTTTACCTACACACAAAACAATAAAATCACAGATTAAACATATACAGACATCCATGCTTTGAGTGGGATTCGAACCCACAACTCCAACTTTCGA
>NW_019752688.1:0-233 GCF_002891405.2 Cryptotermes secundus | reverse complement strand
GGTTTGGTAGATTCTAAAAGGTTCTGACGATGGTGGATAACACAGAGTATTACTGGGCTTTTGGACTTTTTCATCGTTTGGTATTCTAGAAAATATAAAACACGACGTTTCGGAAATTGGATCTCTTTGCGTCCTCAGGTGAGAGAGGAAGCCACTCACTTGGACCCTTTAGAAAGAGCCAATTTCAATCACTGAAACCAGTGACTCGTAGGGTTACGGTGGAGGTATTCGAA
>NW_019752687.1:0-233 GCF_002891405.2 Cryptotermes secundus | reverse complement strand
TTTATCTGTGACGTCCCGATGATCAAAGTTGAAGGTATCAAGTTCGGTGTTCCAGTCAATGCCCAGAACTTGAGCCTGTTGTTTGATGTCTCGGCCTTCGGCCGTCCAAATGTCCTTTAGCTGCTGTGAATTAGTTGCCCACCTTGCCATGGGCATCTGTACTTTCTTCATAAGGCGCACGAGCTGGTAGTAGAGCGAGATTACATCATTATCATTTCCAACAGCGGCAACAA
>NW_019752686.1:0-233 GCF_002891405.2 Cryptotermes secundus | reverse complement strand
GGGCCTTCACGGCCTGTTACAGGGATAGCTTTATTTTTTACTTTCACTTACGGAATAAATTTCGTAATACGCTGGGGTGTTCTCTATGAAGTCAGCGGTACGAAACTGAAACAGGACATGACATATACAACTCCTAGGGTACGTAAGACAGGTAAGTTAAGCAGTACGTATAGTTCATTCTAAAAACTAGTCCGGTGAAAACTCAAATGTCTAGGTAATGTTACGCGGCACCG
>NW_019752685.1:0-233 GCF_002891405.2 Cryptotermes secundus | reverse complement strand
GGGGAGAATTGATTTATTAGATGTCGTAATAGACATGTTGATAAGAAGATAGTTCCAATAATTACGTGTAGACCATGGAAACCTGTTGCTACAAAGAATGTTGATCCATAAACTGCATCAGCAATAGTAAAAGGTGCTTCTCAATATTCATATGCTTGAAGTCTTGTAAAGTATAAACCTAGTATTACTGTGAAAAATAGTCCTTGTAAGGTTTGTGTATGATTAGATTCTAA
>NW_019752684.1:0-233 GCF_002891405.2 Cryptotermes secundus | reverse complement strand
CCTGCTTGAGAAGCCACCAGGCGCCCGCTACTAAAAGATTTGCCAACATTTTATGAACCCGAAATCTTATTCCCGTGTTCACAGGAGTGCGCCACTGGTTCCTGTTTTGAGCCAGATGAGTTCACCCCGTCCTATTTCCCTAGATTCCGAGGACCTACGTAATATTTCATCCTATCCAATGGGTAACTGATGGCCTTTCCCAGGGCCTAAAGCGACGGGAGCGTGAAGCTGAC
>NW_019752683.1:0-233 GCF_002891405.2 Cryptotermes secundus | reverse complement strand
TCGCTATGAGCCAATGGATTACCCATTAACGTCAAAATCGAGCCACGCGGAAACAGAGCCCTTCCGGAATATATCCAAGATGTTCCAAGCATCATATTACATCTGTTTAGAGACAATTCAATGTAATATTATTCTTGAATTTAAATCTCCTCCTTGTCCGAAATGCGCGGCTCTAAAATATAATAACGAAATCGAATGCCCTTAATTCTAAACATCTGAACCCAAATCCGAGA
>NW_019752682.1:0-233 GCF_002891405.2 Cryptotermes secundus | reverse complement strand
TGAATGTTGGAAGTTTTACTGTTTTGATGTTCCTGTGAAAGAAATAATAATATCAAGAAAAAATGATAAAAGTAGGAATACAAACATTTTGTATTAATTTATTATTTGTTGACAACTTCATCCATATAAGATTTGAGGTTTTCATGGCAGTGATCATGAAGAAAGCAGTCTTCTGGGATGTGGTGCCATGTATATGGTTCAGCCATCTAAGTTACAGCATCTTTCTTTCTTGA
>NW_019752681.1:0-233 GCF_002891405.2 Cryptotermes secundus | reverse complement strand
GTGGAAAATTCCACACATCTTCACAAAAGCCAAATATGCTGATACTCTGTACGTTTAGTCTTCAGCGATTGGTATTGTCACTGCTGCTGTTCAATTTTCGAAAATGTATTATACTAGGTACTCTGTGCAATATTTGTCACTTGAAAAATAAATACTGGTATTAGAGATAGTACCTAATGTCTCTTTCTTATCAATAATTTTGGAACTGCACTGTGAACTAGCTCTATCTCGGA
>NW_019752680.1:0-233 GCF_002891405.2 Cryptotermes secundus | reverse complement strand
GTGGAAAATTCCACACATCTTCACAAAAGCCAAATATGCTGATACCCTGTACGTTTAGTCTTCAGCGCTTGGTAATGTCACTGCTGCTGTTCAATTTTCGCAAATGTATTATACTAGGTACTCTGTGCAATATTTGTCACTTGAACAATAAATACAGGTATTAGAGATAGTACCTAATGTCTCTTTCCTATCAATAATTTTGGAACTGCACTGTGAACTAGCTCTATCTCGGA
>NW_019752679.1:0-233 GCF_002891405.2 Cryptotermes secundus | reverse complement strand
GTTGATTGAGGCTAAGAAAGCAGGTGGCTGTGTGAATTAAATTTCTTTTAGTTTTATTGTAGTAGTAAGACTAGGAAATGGTGCGCCATTAATCCTGTTATAGTTAGGTACAACAAAATCACCTCACATGATTAATCGATACTGATGGTCATTTAAATTGTGTTCCAAGTGTTTTAAGTAACTGTCAATAATTGTGAAATTACAATCAGGAGGAAAATAATGATTTCCTACTA
>NW_019752678.1:0-233 GCF_002891405.2 Cryptotermes secundus | reverse complement strand
TTGTCTGGTGAATGTATGTGCATCCACTGCTCTTTGATTTCAACAATCACAAATAAATACCACGTTTCATCATTACTCGTATGACATGACTGACAAATTCACTACCATCTTTGTGGTACTGCTCTAAAATATTCGCACCCAAAGCCATTCTCTGCATTTTGTGCGATCCCGTGAGCATTTTCAGAACTCATGTTGTGCAGCCTAGCCCAACTCTGATGGTCTCACATGGAATA
>NW_019752677.1:0-233 GCF_002891405.2 Cryptotermes secundus | reverse complement strand
TTTTTTTTTCAAATAACGTTTAAAAATTGAGTTCTCATCTTATATGAAACACAGAGAGTCATATTTATAAAGACCGGTTAGTCAGTACTGTTAGGGGTAGCTGTGTTGGTATTCTAAGACTCATACGACATGTAACTGTCCTCTGTAAGGAAACCATAGTCCTTTTAGCGTTAAAGCAGGTGGTGTATATAATGTAACGTGTTTTGCCACTGAAGACGCCGTTCGGATTGTTA
>NW_019752676.1:0-233 GCF_002891405.2 Cryptotermes secundus | reverse complement strand
GGACGGCTGGAGTTTGATTCACGGTAGGGGCACCCAGCCTCCTATCCAATGGATACCGTTGGATCCTTCCTCGGGCAAAGAATTTGACCACTCGTCATCTATTGCTGAGGCAAGAACGGTGGAACTATACCTCCACTCCTCCGTCTTCATGACGTGGTGCTTAACCAGTTAAGCGCAGGGACAAATGCATATTTGTGATACGGTTAGGACGTGGCAGAGGCAGCAGCACGTTA
>NW_019752675.1:0-233 GCF_002891405.2 Cryptotermes secundus | reverse complement strand
GTTGCTGAAGTAGAAGTCCCCGACACCACGCAGGATATGGTTCCCCTCCTTACCACTATCAAAACAGAACATGTACTAGCTAAAACCATGAAGAAGGAACACAACTAACTAA
The DNA here is from genome assembly GCF_002891405.2 of Cryptotermes secundus. Taxonomy (NCBI): domain Eukaryota; kingdom Metazoa; phylum Arthropoda; class Insecta; order Blattodea; family Kalotermitidae; genus Cryptotermes; species Cryptotermes secundus. The sequence continues at coordinate 121 of NW_019752675.1, read as the reverse complement.
CCAACTAACCCTTCTTGAGAAGCCGCCAGTCGCTCAGCTCCTCAAGAACTTCCAAACATGTTACGAAACCCGAAGATTCATTACCGTGTTCACAAGAGCCCTCCACTGGCTCCTATCCTGA
>NW_019752674.1:0-233 GCF_002891405.2 Cryptotermes secundus | reverse complement strand
TGTAATACGGTTCAGAACTGGGTGGCAGACGTTTCGCAGATGACAAATGTTGAAACGGAGGTGCGGAAGTGGCTGAGGGCACAATCAAAAGACTTCTATGCTGTAGGTTTCGACGCACTGGTAAAGCGATGGAACAAGTGTATCGTTGTTGGAGGATATGTCGAGAAATAAATATTTTTTACAGGTTCGAATATCACATGTTTTGCGTTTTATATCCATTTGTGACCTATTTA
>NW_019752673.1:0-233 GCF_002891405.2 Cryptotermes secundus | reverse complement strand
TGTAGTCTGGCAGGTGGATGCCTGCATTTCCGAGAACACTTCTTCTTCACTGAGATGGAGGCAGGATGGAAATGACCTACCAAACTAGATGATGTCATGAACCAGAAGACATCAACACGAAAATGCAGTTTCTTTTTAAATGTTACAAAGAGGATGTACGAGTATTTGTATAGGTAAACACATAAAGCAGCATAAATAAATACCACATATGAATACAGTCCATGCATCTTTTA
>NW_019752672.1:0-233 GCF_002891405.2 Cryptotermes secundus | reverse complement strand
GCACTGGATTCATCTGGTTCTGGATAGGGTCCGTCGGCGGACTTTCGCGTGACAGGTGAAGAAATTATGGGGTTACACAAAACCAGGAATTTAGAAAGGAGTTAATTGGTTCTCCTCCCGACCAGATCTGAACACAGGCTCACAGGGTATGAGCGGCGTATGGACATTTCTGATTATGGGTGTAAACGCCTTACAATAGTCGGGGTAATTCGCCGTGGAAATCTGAAACACCG
>NW_019752671.1:0-233 GCF_002891405.2 Cryptotermes secundus | reverse complement strand
TAGCATTACAAAAAAAGAACATCAAAGCTACAGTACTTATCCACTGAGGGTTTGATATCCTACTGTTTCAAGGCACTTAATGACAACTTTGTGCTTTGTTGCTGAATGGAGCAGGCGCCGGTGCTAAAAGACAAGAAGTCTTCTAAAGGGTTCTGACGACGGTGTGTTATACTAAGAATATTGGTTTCTCGGACTTTGTCCATCGTCCGGTATTCTAGAAACTAGAAAACACG
>NW_019752670.1:0-233 GCF_002891405.2 Cryptotermes secundus | reverse complement strand
TTTGCTTTGCTAGCTTGCAAATTTGCTTTGCTAACTTACCAGCTTTGTGTTGCTAGCTTTATATATTTACGTTTCTAGCTTGCTAGCGTTGCGTTGCTACCTTGCTAGCTTGCTAGCTTTACGTTTCTAGCTTGCTACCTTTGACTTTTATGCTTTCTTGCTTTGCGTTTCTTGCATGCTAGCTGTGCGTTGCCAGCTTGATAGGTTTGCTTTGCTACCTAGCTAGCTTGGCG
>NW_019752669.1:0-233 GCF_002891405.2 Cryptotermes secundus | reverse complement strand
TTATTTTCTTGACGCTAGTGAATGCTCATGGAATGAAGGGCACGGGGAGACAGTGAGATAATTAAAAATAAGACATGTTAAAGTTTAATTTTGTAAGTGTTTTCATAGTTTCATAAGTAAGAAACTAGAATAATGTCTAGCAAGTAAAGAACAGAATGAGGGCAAGTGTTAAAACCCTCAAACCCTGATAATTTGTGTATGTATCCATGGAATTGAGTGGTGAGGAATGAGCG
>NW_019752668.1:0-233 GCF_002891405.2 Cryptotermes secundus | reverse complement strand
CTCCTGATGGTGGGAGATGTCGTTTATTTCTCTTGATTCTGTGTTCTTATTATTAGTCCTGTAGTTTACGTGCGTGCTGTGTCGTTTGTAATTGGTAGTGTGACGGACCAAAATGAGACAAATCAAATTAGTATATTTTTATGTTTCATTATAGTAGTCTTGTGTCATATTGGTGTGTTGCATTCTTATACATATACAGGGGATGGACAAAAATATGGAAACACCTCGTGAAA
>NW_019752667.1:0-233 GCF_002891405.2 Cryptotermes secundus | reverse complement strand
TCAGTTAAGCGCAGTGACAACTTTACCTTTTACTCACTCAAGTTCCAGTGTACAGGTGTCACTTCTGAAACTGTCTTTCATTTTGACAGCCTTATTTGAAACAGTAGGGCATGCGGTAGAGTACTTGGTTGAGGCACTATGCTACAAGCCAGAAAAGTCGCGGGTTCAAGTCCCGGTGAGGCGATTGGTTTTTTTCAATTGACCTAATCCTTCCAACCGCACTACGGCCCTGG
>NW_019752666.1:0-233 GCF_002891405.2 Cryptotermes secundus | reverse complement strand
TTTAATTCATACTGCATGCAACTCCCATCTCATCTCCCTTAATCTGATCACCTTAACAATATCTGGCGAAGAATACCACTTATGAAGCGTCTCAGTGTGTGCATTCTCTTTTTATTTCCTATCCATTTAGGTCCAAAGTAGGGTACGCGAGGATGAGAAACTATGCTACAAGCTGGAAAGTTACGGGCTCGAGTCCCGATGAGGTGGATTTTCAATTTAAATAATCCTTCCAG
>NW_019752665.1:0-233 GCF_002891405.2 Cryptotermes secundus | reverse complement strand
GAGCTTCCAGCCCCCTGCTGAAGCATTTCGCATAGGAATCCCCTTACAGGTAGGTCCCTCTTCAGTTTAAGGTCCTTACGACCGGTTTTTTGTCCCCTTGTCATTTTGGCCCCATGAGTAATGTGAATTTAAAAGGTCACCATCCTATGCGGGTGGAAGGCAAAATACAATGGGGTGCTGCCTGGTGCCCCGTTTTGTCTCCAGGTGGACAGAAAACCGAGACATACGAAGCC
>NW_019752664.1:0-233 GCF_002891405.2 Cryptotermes secundus | reverse complement strand
GAATCTTAGGTTACTCAATAACACTGTTTTCAGCCATGGATCTGGATTTGATCATGAATGTTAGTTAGATAGAGTTTCTGGGGTGGCCATGGTCATTCTGAAAGTGCTCTCTCAGCATGTGTGTACTGAGTACAGAAAAAAAAAACACAAAACCTCAATCAGGGTAGCTAGTCTGTACAGCTTACAAACTTAACACCTCCCAGTGCAAGATTAGAATATGCCTAGTCCAACTT
>NW_019752663.1:0-233 GCF_002891405.2 Cryptotermes secundus | reverse complement strand
TGTTGTAACCGATTATGATTAAGAGAGATCGTAAAGAAGGCGTCAGTAAATTCAATCATCCAATCCAAAACCCGTTATTACTGGTCAGAGCCATAAAATCGTGACAATATTATATAATACCAACACTCACAATGTCTCAATACACAATATCACACGCTTCATCAGATATCTCCATCAAAACGAAAGAGTGAAGAAAATGCTCGCCCGATTCTGAGTTTACATTTTACAAAAAG
>NW_019752662.1:0-233 GCF_002891405.2 Cryptotermes secundus | reverse complement strand
TGTAGGTTGTTAAATAAACCAATTAACAATCCGAACGGCGTATTCGGTAGAAGAACACGTTACAATATTAAGCCTTGCAATGTCCACATAATCGTTAACTCCTGATACCAGGAAATGAGCACAAAACAGTTTGTTCTTGTGCCACAGATGCAAGTATTGTAGTTTATTTCTTGGCTTTATTATCATAATGATGCATAAAAGTGTAGTGAGGAGTGTTGTTAAGAAGATTGTTT
>NW_019752661.1:0-233 GCF_002891405.2 Cryptotermes secundus | reverse complement strand
GATACTTGTTTAAACACCCAGTTAATTGTGTGTGTGTGTGTGTTCTTATTACTTATAGAGAAATGTAACAAAGCATTCTTAATATGCAGGTGTCACTTGGACTGGAGTGGTTCTGTACTGCAGACATGCTGAGCCACAAGATCCACAGCACACAGAACTATGTTCTGATGCCATATCAACCTTTTGCGTTTGTGATGTGGCACTTCCTCTTTGCTTCTTTTTCCTGGCCGAAG
>NW_019752660.1:0-233 GCF_002891405.2 Cryptotermes secundus | reverse complement strand
CTTACGTGATAATTTGTAAGCCATTGACACTCTCGCTGTTTATAATACCAAAGTATTTTACTTTTTTACTTATCTTCTTTTCCTAACCTATTAATGATAAATTCAATTCTGTCATGGGATCATTATTAATTTAATGTTATCATATTGTCTTATTTTGTATTTTGTTTGTTAGTTATTTCTGTGTCCCTCTACGCACTCGTGCTAACTTTTTAATTGACCTCTGTGCTGTTAAG
>NW_019752659.1:0-233 GCF_002891405.2 Cryptotermes secundus | reverse complement strand
TAGTTACATAATGAGGAGCTTCATAATTTGGTATTCTCACCTAAAGTTTAGAGGGTGACAATGGGCAAGACATGGAGAAAAACAATAAATGGTCACAGAATATTGGCTGGGAAACGTGAAATGAAGAGATCGCTTGGGAGCCATGGTCCTCTATGGGAGGATATTTATTATAAAATTGGGCCAGAGACGTTCTATATTCCACAGTCGAAAATGACTGGTTATGTTTTACAGAG
>NW_019752658.1:0-233 GCF_002891405.2 Cryptotermes secundus | reverse complement strand
TGAACACGCACGCAACAATAAGAGAACCCATTTCTAAGAAACGGGTAGGTTAATACACAACAACAGGATTATTTTTGGAAAAGGTGTTTTCTGTTCGAGCCTTGCAAAGTGGTTATGAAGGAGAGTTCAGTTCAGGTTTCAGTGTGGATCGTTAACCAGAAGGCAACAACACGATCACGGAAGCTGAAGAATCTTCATTGTTAAGATTTGTTACCAGGAAACGTCTAGTGAAA
>NW_019752657.1:0-233 GCF_002891405.2 Cryptotermes secundus | reverse complement strand
AGAAGAGAAAGTGTGTACAGATTTCAGTCAGAAAATCTGAAAAGAAGACCCCACTTGGCATACCTGTGCACAGACGAGAGAATAACATTAAAATGACCCTTAAAGGCATAGAGCCTGATGGTGTAGACTGGATTCAACTGGTGGACAGTTAACACAATAGTCAACTTTCAGATTCCATGAAAGATAACAGCTGAGCAGCTATCAACTTCTGAAGATGGGCTCTGCACTATGAC
>NW_019752656.1:0-233 GCF_002891405.2 Cryptotermes secundus | reverse complement strand
GTTGTTAGTAAATGGTCACAATAAGTATGCACGTAAAAGACAGAACCGTTAGAAGTGGTGTTTTCTGCGCTATGTAAAGACGAGCAGCTGTGACTACGATAGGTTCTTCAGATTTCAATTAGAAGAGTAGGAATTAATTAAGAGACAGTCGCCGGTCAGTAAGATCGTGAACACGGAAGCTGAGGAATCTACGGCGTTGAAAGCCGTTACCAGGCGACAACCGGTGAAGATAC
>NW_019752655.1:0-233 GCF_002891405.2 Cryptotermes secundus | reverse complement strand
TTGCTTGCTTGCCAGATTTGTGTTGCTAGCTTGCCAGCTTCCCTTTGCTAGATTGATAGCTTGCTATATATAAGTTGCTAGCTTGATAGCTCTGCGTTGCTAGCTTGCTATATTTGCGTTGCAATCTTGCTAGCTTTGCTTTGCTAGCTTGCAAAAGTGCGTTGCTAGCTTCCAATCTTTGCGTTGCTAGCTTCGTAGCTTTGCGTTGCTAACAAGCTAGCTTGCTAGATATG
>NW_019752654.1:0-233 GCF_002891405.2 Cryptotermes secundus | reverse complement strand
TGTTCGTCTTTCTTTGCCTTCGGCTGCTACTGCTGCCTGTGTCAGCTCAGCCCTCGCTTTGGTCAGGTTTGCTCGGGATCGGTCGTGGAAAGGTGGTTATGGAGGGGTGAATCACAATCCCGTACACCCTACTCTAACTACCATTTCTATTTACACTCTAATTTACATTATATACAATATTAACAAGTCGACCTACAGTCTGGACTACATAGTGTCTTTACTTTCATGCTATG
>NW_019752653.1:0-233 GCF_002891405.2 Cryptotermes secundus | reverse complement strand
CGCAGAGGGTAAAGAGAATGGGTTGTGAACCTGACCACTCACCTCAAACTAGTGCCGAGGTCAAAAACATATAGATCTATACATCCACCCCCCATACACCTTCATGGCGTAGTGCTTAATGTGTTCAGAGGGACAACTTTGCCTTACCACTGCTGCGAAAGTGGACGTCACTGTTCTCTGGTGTGCTATGTAATCTGGTAGAAAAGTTGCGACGTTTCGAAGGAAACCTATGG
>NW_019752652.1:0-233 GCF_002891405.2 Cryptotermes secundus | reverse complement strand
TATGAGCAGTGTAGTATTTGTTGGTTTGTCGTTACGTCGTTTCCACGGAAACCAAATTATAAACTCAGTCTCATACTGTTACAGCACACCAGAAGGTTGCAACGGCAAATGTACTTCAGTCGGTATTACAGAGTCGACCATTGCCAAAAGGAGGCAAATCTATGCGCAGACTCCTATTACGATGAATATTCTATTAAGCAGTCTTTCCATATTGCCACGTGACTATAGACGGG
>NW_019752651.1:0-233 GCF_002891405.2 Cryptotermes secundus | reverse complement strand
TATGAGCAGTGTAGTATTTGTTGGTTTGTCGTTACGTCGTTTCCATGGAAACCAAATTATAAACTCAGTCTCATATTGTTACAGCACACCAGAAGGTTGCAAGGGCAAATGTACTTCAGTCGGTATTACAGAGTCGACCACTGCCAAAAGGAGGCAAATCTATGCGCAGTCTGTTATTACGATGACTGTTCTATTAAGCAGTCTTTCCATATTGCCACGTGACTATAGACGGG
>NW_019752650.1:0-233 GCF_002891405.2 Cryptotermes secundus | reverse complement strand
ATACCGTGGTCTGCCGCCAGAAAGGCCGCACTTTTCCCCCGAAAAAGTCTGTGTATGTGTAAAAAATGTCTGGCTGCCCCCTCCCCCACACTTCTATCGGTGCCAAGACAAGAAATGTATGTTTTTTTGATAAAAACGGCGACAAGAGACGCTTCCTGTCGCACCCTCCGTCAGATTTAAAATATCATGTACAGGCTGTCTTGCTAGACCTCGCCATTGTTGTGCGCGCGGGG
>NW_019752649.1:0-233 GCF_002891405.2 Cryptotermes secundus | reverse complement strand
TCTTGGTAGCTTTGCGTTGCTAACTTCTTAGCTTTGCGTTTCTAGTTTGCTAGCTTAGCGTTGCTAGCTAGTTAGCTTGCTAGATTTGCGTAACCAAATTGGTAGTTTGCTTGCTAGCTTGCCAGTTTTGCGTTGCTACATTGCCAACTTTGCGTTGCTACCTTATTAGCTTGCTAGATTTGCGTTTGTAATTTGCTAGCTTTGCGTTGCTAGCTTGCTAGTTTTCCGTTGCT
>NW_019752648.1:0-233 GCF_002891405.2 Cryptotermes secundus | reverse complement strand
GAGAGGTCTCCGGTTCGAATCTCGGCCGAGAACCGGTAATCCTGGCTGAGACTTTCCGTGGCTTTTTTTCGGTCCCTCCAGAAAAATTCCAGGATTGTACCTGTATTAGACCTCGACTGTTTTCTTCAAAATCCTTTCACAATTCACCTTCCGTCTACCACCAGACGACATATGTTCGTATTCTAGCTACTGACAGCGTCATTAAATAACAAACAAAAAGCACAGATATATGG
>NW_019752647.1:0-233 GCF_002891405.2 Cryptotermes secundus | reverse complement strand
GAGAGGTCTCCGGTTCGAATCTCGGCCGAGAACCGGTAATCCTGGATGAGACTTTCCGTGGCTTTTTTTCGGTCCCTTCAGAAAAATTCCAGGAGTGTACCTGTATTAGACCACGACTGTTTTCTTCAAAATCCTTTCATAATTCACCTTCCATCTCCCACCAGACGACATATGTTCGTATTCTAGCCACTGACAGCGTCATTAAATAACAAACAAAAAGCACAGATATATGG
>NW_019752646.1:0-233 GCF_002891405.2 Cryptotermes secundus | reverse complement strand
GGGTGAGCACCAGAACCGGTCAGGACGCTATGGAGATTAGATAAAATCCTTGACTCTCCATTCCAGTCTGTATATTTACTGAGTTTTCCGGCTCTCCATTTTACCGCTTAACCTTCGTTTCCCGTCATTCAGAGGCAGTTGTGGATGGAGTGCAAGGGGGGATCCTCTCCGTCTGGTCGCTCACTTTACATAGGTTTTCTTGTTGCAGGAGAGAAGCCGTACAAGTGCCACTG
>NW_019752645.1:0-233 GCF_002891405.2 Cryptotermes secundus | reverse complement strand
TGGAGATAGTAGGGTACTACGTAAATAGTCGTGCTGGAGTTTCAGTTATATAACACACTCGTATGTACACGTTACACACAGACGCCCTGCAAAATGTAGACAAACAGAATATTAAATCAAGGTCTGGAGCGAGGCCATGCTATAGCTCAGGCGATTAGTCGCCGTCTTCCCACCACGGTTCGAGCCCAGGTGAACAAAGTGGCACTGGGACAGGTTTACTCAAATTATCTTGG
>NW_019752644.1:0-233 GCF_002891405.2 Cryptotermes secundus | reverse complement strand
TCCTATGAACGGCTGTTCAGATCCTGTTCTTGCCAGTTGATCTGCTGTTTCATTTCCTACAATACCCTCATGATCTTGCACCCATATCAGCTGAACTCTGTTGTCTGGCCAGTTGTGTGAGGGATTGGTGGCACTCCCAGACCAATTTTGAAGTGACTTGGGGTGTTCCAAGTGCTTTGATTGCGGCTTCAATATCTGGTAGAATATAGATATTCCTATTTTTGTAGTTTCTA
>NW_019752643.1:0-233 GCF_002891405.2 Cryptotermes secundus | reverse complement strand
TCTTTAGTTTCTGCCATTCTGGGCCAGTGTATATTATATTTTAGACCACAATCCATTTAACCACTATTTTATTGGTATTCCTGAAGGAATTTTAGCAAACCGTAGATTATTCAGAGAATACCTGTAAACGTTTGCCTTTTATTTCTTGTAGGATTTGAGGTTCTCATAACGGTAGTTACGAATAGTTTTGTCTTCTGGGATAGAACACCATGCAGTCCGTTGACAGTAAACTG
>NW_019752642.1:0-233 GCF_002891405.2 Cryptotermes secundus | reverse complement strand
GTTTCATTTGACCCCTGGAACATAGGATGGCTTGAATGTCTAAAGAAGTTCATTTCTTAACATTAAATAATGCCAGAATTTCTGAGAAAAACTAATCACCTACTTTCCTTTTACAACACATAGATTTTCATATGGCGTTAACCACATAGTAAACTCTGTGCAAGAGTTCTTATCCAGTCATTGCTTATAAATAGTATTCTCTTGCGGTAGGCCTGCTCCAGCTTGTTAGAGGT
>NW_019752641.1:0-233 GCF_002891405.2 Cryptotermes secundus | reverse complement strand
GCTTGCTAGCTTTGCGTTGCTATCTTGCTAGATTTGCCTGGCTAACTTGCTAGCTTTGTGTTGCTAACTTGCTAGCTTTCTGTTGCATGCTTGCTAGCTTTGAATTTCTAGCTTGCTAGTTTGCGTAGCTTGCTTGCTTGCTTGCTTTGCGTTTGTTGCTTTCAAGATTTCGTTGCTAGCTTCCAAGATTTGCGTTGCTAAATTGCTAGCTTTGCGTTGCTAGCTTCGTAGTT
>NW_019752640.1:0-233 GCF_002891405.2 Cryptotermes secundus | reverse complement strand
AAAAAAGTCACTGTCAAAGTTTCGTTACTACTGGCTGCTTGCCGCCAATTATATCGACTTGGTGTCAAGTCCCTTGAGAACTACGATCAGAGATATTTTTTCTACTGAACCCTTCCGGTCATAGTCCTTATGTAACATCCTCTCAGAGGAGAAGATAGGGTTCTCCTATGAATATGCTTGGCTCTTCGTCAAATGTATGTATCGCACATGTAGCATGTTATTGAAAATTCTCC
>NW_019752639.1:0-233 GCF_002891405.2 Cryptotermes secundus | reverse complement strand
CCTACCCCAGTGGTCTCTTTCCTCTGGTTCTTCCACCAATATCCTTTACGCATTCCTCATCTCCCCCATTAGTGCTTCATGCCCTACATATTTTTCGACATTGACATGACCATTACACAGTTTTCTCGAAATCCCTGTTATTTCCTGACAGCGGAGGGCTGCTTTCCGACCTGAGGTGAGAAAGGTAAATGCCGTGACAACGCATTATATTAGGCCACGACCACATCCAAATG
>NW_019752638.1:0-233 GCF_002891405.2 Cryptotermes secundus | reverse complement strand
TGTGAATGGCCACAGCGTTGCTAAGCAACGGCTCTGTAAACAAACCTCAACCATAGAGACTGTTTTCTATGGAGTCCGCACCGCGACTGTTGAAATGCACGTTTCAACAACAGAGGTTGTGTTTTTTTGCGGGGTTCGTGCCAAAGAGTTATCTTAAAAACAAATGGCGCTACAGTTCAATTCTGACTTCTCAGTGGAAGATAACCATGTGAAGACTTTAAGTGCCCCCCCCC
>NW_019752637.1:0-233 GCF_002891405.2 Cryptotermes secundus | reverse complement strand
TTCGACACTGAAGATGGAGGCGACTTTTCCTCCGAAATGTCGATTGACTTTCAGCGAGTTACACTGCGTTATATCCCAAAAGATAAACTCTTCATAACCACCGATGTGAGAACCTCAAATCCTATACAAGCAGTATGTTGTAAGAGTTATTTCTCGGAACTTCCGAATTCATGGCAGTTCACGTACAAATATTGTAGTATTTAGCGTATAAACTGTGACATGAAGTCTGAATG
>NW_019752636.1:0-233 GCF_002891405.2 Cryptotermes secundus | reverse complement strand
GTTTTTGAGATAACTCCTTCGCACGGACCCCACGAAAAACACCGTGTTCCACTGCTGAAACGTGTTTACCGAACCACTGCACAGCAACGGTCTAGGCGCGGACCCAAAAGAAGTCTCTCTATTGCTCAGGTTTACCGAGCCGTTGCTTAGCAACGCATTGATAAAATCCGTTACAGAATGTTCGTTGGTACTGAAGGGATCGCTGGCTGGACTGGAGCAGCAGACCAGAAGAC
>NW_019752635.1:0-233 GCF_002891405.2 Cryptotermes secundus | reverse complement strand
CTTGCTAGCTTTGCGTTGGTAGCTTGCTATCTTTTCCTTGCTAGCTTGCTGGGTTTGCTTTGCTAGCTTGGTAACATTGCGTTGCTAAATTCCTATCATTGCTTTGCTAATTTGCTAGCTTTTCGTTTCTAGCTTGCTAGCTTTCCTTTCCTATCTTGCTAGGTTTTTGTTATTTGTTGCTAGCTTGTTAGCTTTGCGTTGCTATCTTGCAAACTTTGCGTTGCTAGCTTGCC
>NW_019752634.1:0-233 GCF_002891405.2 Cryptotermes secundus | reverse complement strand
GGATGTTCATAAAGAAATATTTTCTGTTTACGGTGGGAAGTGTTTCTCGCGTAAAGCTTGTTACAACTGGGTGACAAACGTTCTGTTGATGAAGAGGTTGAAACGGATGTGCATAAGTGGCTGAGACAACAGCCAAAAGATTTCTACGCTGCGGGTTTCGACCAACTGGTAAAACGATGGGACAAGTGTATCAGTGAAGAAAGCAGTCTTCTGGGATTTGGCACCGTGTATAT
>NW_019752633.1:0-233 GCF_002891405.2 Cryptotermes secundus | reverse complement strand
GTGACAAGACAGCAGCATGTACTTAGTTTTGTCAGTGTTTACTTCTAGACCAACCTCCTTACTAGCTTCAATTAAAGCTTATGATTTTTTGTTTATGGTACCTATGTTATCTCCCAGTAGATTCACATCATTGGCATAGGTCAGCAACTGACTTCCCTCATTTAATTCCAGTCCCACCTGGTTTTCCTGGACTTTCCTAATGGCATATTCTTAAGCAAAGTTGAAAAACAGTG
>NW_019752632.1:0-233 GCF_002891405.2 Cryptotermes secundus | reverse complement strand
CCCAAAGGATTCACTTTCTACATTATTAATTTCAAGGGTAGCAATTGTCCAAGTAAAGTCTCTTGGCTCTGTGTCTATCCCACATATGAAGTTGAAGTGTAGAGGGAACTGACATAATATTTGGAGGATCTTCAAAACCAAACGCACTCTTAGGAGTTCACTCCTGAAGTCCAGGCCAGAAAGAGATTAGCAACAGATGAAAAAGTGCATCTATCGCATTCCCTGTGAATGTG
>NW_019752631.1:0-233 GCF_002891405.2 Cryptotermes secundus | reverse complement strand
CCCAAAGGATTCACTTTCTACATTATTAATTTCAAGGGTAGCAATCATCCAAGTAAAGTCTCTTGGTTCTGTGTCTATCCCACATATGAAGTTGAAGTGTAGAGGGAATTGACATAATATTTGGTGGATCTTCAAAACCAAACGCACACTTAGGAGTCCACTCCTGAAGTCCAGGCCAGAAAGAGATCAGCAACAGATGAAAAAGTGCATCTATCGCATTCCCTGTGAATGTG
>NW_019752630.1:0-233 GCF_002891405.2 Cryptotermes secundus | reverse complement strand
CCGCCATGTTTTATTGATTATTTCAGGAAATTAAAAGATACAGCACTGGAGTGAGTTCCAGTGGCATAACGTTCATACAGATTTTGTGGAAATTGATCAGCTGGCTCGAAATTAAAACGCAGGATTACCCAGGCGAAGGTACGGAATGTATAGGGATTGTATGAGCTTGCCTATTTTCTTTTCAAGAAAGCAAAGTAACCTGAACTCGAAGCAGTAACCAGAAAACTCGTGTG
>NW_019752629.1:0-233 GCF_002891405.2 Cryptotermes secundus | reverse complement strand
CATATCGCTTCGTAGATACTCTGTATATAATAAGATTCATTATTCTGTTCATTCATCAATGACTCCGCAGCCTTTCTGTTGAGCCTGGCCTCGTTTTCAGTTTCGTAAGTTTTTTTTTACACAGTCGGTATGACTCCTTGAACGAGTGACCAGCCCGTCGCAAGGCTGCTACCTACAAACAGGAAAGTACACAGACATCCATGCCTTCGAGTGGTATTCGAACCCACGGCCCC
>NW_019752628.1:0-233 GCF_002891405.2 Cryptotermes secundus | reverse complement strand
CGCGGTGGGAAGCGAGCGACTAACCGCTTGAGCTATGGCGCAGCCGAAATCTTCTTTATAGCCATTTTGCACGGATCACGCAGAAAACATATGGAAGTCTTGTTTACAGGGCCGTTGCATAGGAACGGAAGTTTCTTCATTGTTTCTTGCGTTTTAATTGCCGCGGAAATGTGTTTACCGAGGCCTTGCCTAGCAATGAACGTCTATTCTGACTTCGCTATTCCTGCTTTCGG
>NW_019752627.1:0-233 GCF_002891405.2 Cryptotermes secundus | reverse complement strand
GCTTGCTAGCTTTGCTTTGCTAGCTTACCAGCTATGCTTTGCTAGTTTGCCAGCTTTGCGTTGTAGACTTGCTAGTTTTGCGTTTGTAACTTGTTAGATTTTCGTTGCTACCTTGCTGGTTTCCGTTGCTAGCTTGCTAGCTTTGCGTTGTTAGCTTCCTAGCTCTGAGTTGCTAGCTTGCTAGCTTGCCGTTGCTAGCTTGCTAGTTATGCGTTGCTAGCTTGCCAGCTTTG
>NW_019752626.1:0-233 GCF_002891405.2 Cryptotermes secundus | reverse complement strand
TTCTTTTCCTTCTTTCTTTCTTTCTGCCTTCCATTGTTTATCTATGTATTTATATCTTCCTACTTTATATCTTTGTTTGGCCGCACCATAGCTCAAGCGGTTAGTCCACGGCTTCCGACCGCGTCGGTCCGGGTTCGAGTACATAAAAGAGAAGCAAATACGGAGAAAAACGCAGATCTACCTCAATTCTTCTAGTGGGATTCGAATCCACGATCTCAGTGTTCGAGCAGTTG
>NW_019752625.1:0-233 GCF_002891405.2 Cryptotermes secundus | reverse complement strand
TTTTTTTTTCTCCAAAAAATGTAATGGTATAGACCAGTGTTTTTCAACCTTTTAAGCATAATGACCAAAAAATGTCCGAAAAATTGTACAGTCCACTAAGTTATGTACATCTATCTTTAACATATGTGGTATTACCAACATTTGGGAAATACTGTGTATTTATATTTTATAATATAATAAATCTAAACGTGTGTTTTGAATACATATGGAAACGGAATTAATTAACTTGAAAT
>NW_019752624.1:0-233 GCF_002891405.2 Cryptotermes secundus | reverse complement strand
CGGAAGCTATATAACGACAGTTACAGACAGAACAGATTTCAGTATTTGGAGAGTATTTGAGAGTGATTGAGTATGTTTAAGTAAGAGCAACATGAAGTTCATTGAAGACATGTGAAGATTTAAAGGGTGATTGAAGACGTTAATATATGTTCAATATTTAAGAGTGATTTGTAGCGTTAATTTCTGTATTGAGATACGTTATCCGAAAGGGACTAGTGTGTGCGTGCGTGCAA
>NW_019752623.1:0-232 GCF_002891405.2 Cryptotermes secundus | reverse complement strand
GGGAAGAACTTAACATTTTCAAACGTAAGTAATACAATTCTAAAATCCAGATCCTAGTGCAAATATCGTAAACTGCGGATGGACGGATTCCAAAGAAAATGTTAACAAATGCCCCAACAAAACAACGAAACATAAGGCGCCCGCAGTTAAGATGAAGTAAGAGGCCGGAACGGAACGAACACGGTCGAATCCATGATGATGATGATGATGATGATGATGATGATGATGATGA
>NW_019752622.1:0-233 GCF_002891405.2 Cryptotermes secundus | reverse complement strand
GTTTTACGTTTTATATCCATTTGTGACCTATTTACTGACTTTCCCTGGTAGTACCGGGCACGATAAATCAATAACCGTTTACAGCATACTCTTTGATGCTTACAGTTCACTTAAACTAATATTTAAAATTTCAGTCCTTAGCTCATAAAACACGATGTTCCCATTGCAATGACCAATCGGTAACATTCTTTAGGGAAATTGTGCTTATTTAAAACGTCATACAAAAAAATTTA
>NW_019752621.1:0-233 GCF_002891405.2 Cryptotermes secundus | reverse complement strand
AGTGTGGGAGCCTCAACGCCTCACAACCCTATGAGCCTCCATGGCCTGTTAAGGGATAGCTTTACTTTTTATTTTTATCATCTCTTCCACCACGCATTCCTATTCATCTTTCTTGTCGTGGGGGAATATTTAATACTGTGCATTAATGGGAGTTGTAGACACGTGCTTCAGCGGTTGTGAAACTTCTGCACATTATCAGAAAAGACTGCAAAATGCGACAGGCTTATGCGATG
>NW_019752620.1:0-233 GCF_002891405.2 Cryptotermes secundus | reverse complement strand
CTACAAAAAGACAAAGAGGTCGATATTAATATTGTCATGTATATCCGTGACCAAAGAAGGGGTTCGGATTAGCAATTTGGTTTATTAACCACCTAGATGTCGTAACTACAAATAACAATTATTATAGTGTTGCTGATTTACACAATTTACAATCACTCCACATTAATTTTCTCAGTCTATTTCCACTAGTCTTCACTATCCGTTTCCTGGCAGCGGATTTATAACACAGGAAC
>NW_019752619.1:0-233 GCF_002891405.2 Cryptotermes secundus | reverse complement strand
TCTTAATCCTATACACTGTCGGTAGGACTCCTTGGACGGGGGATCGTGCCGTTGCAACGCCGCTACCTGCACACAGGACAACACAGAAACAGAATAAGCACACACATACATTCATCTGTCGAGTGGGACTCGAACCCAGGACCAAAATGTTCGAGCGGGCGAAGACGGTTCAGACGTGAGACTGCAGCCACTGTCATCGGCTGATAAGTGTTAGTTGCGAAACAAATATTCCA
>NW_019752618.1:0-233 GCF_002891405.2 Cryptotermes secundus | reverse complement strand
GAACAATATTGTGACGTCTAGACCCGTTGCTAGGTAACGCAAGCAACAATAGAAGAAAGAGCTTTTCTACGTGAAACTTGACGAGATGTTACAAACAGGGAGCCCAGTTAATTTGATAATGAGTTCAGTTCTACACGGGAGGCTATGAAGATAGAACCTGAACACTGAAAGCTGAAGAATCTTTAATGTTAGAAGCCGTTTCCAGGGAACGGCTGGTGAAGATATAGCAGACT
>NW_019752617.1:0-233 GCF_002891405.2 Cryptotermes secundus | reverse complement strand
GCAGCAGAATGGAGAGAGGCTCCGGCGGTCAAGATTGATAACGACCCGTTATAACTGATTATAATTTTAGTCGAAGTGCCAGTAAATGTAATCATCTAATACAGAATCCATTGTTTCTCATCACGCTAACCCCAAATAGCTACATGTCAATATTGTTCGTTCCCCAAGTTTTAATTTCAAGCAAAGAAGTTAGTGGAGTTTAACCGACAGGTCACATGACACATGAAGTTACT
>NW_019752616.1:0-233 GCF_002891405.2 Cryptotermes secundus | reverse complement strand
AGTTTTGAGTTGCAAGATTGCTAGCTTGCTAGATTTGCGTTACTAATTTGCTAGCTTTGCGTTGCTAGCTTCCTGTCTTTGCGTTGTTAGCTTCCTAGTTTTGCGTTGCTAGCTTGAAAGTTTTGCGTTCCTTGCTTGCAAGTTTACTTTGCTATCTTGGTAGCTTTGCGTTGCTATCTTGCCAGGTATTCGTTGCTATCTTGCCAACTTTCCGTTGCTCGAATTCTAGCTTT
>NW_019752615.1:0-233 GCF_002891405.2 Cryptotermes secundus | reverse complement strand
TAAATGTCAGAAATATTATACAAGGCGTGCAGCTTTCGATATACATGTTACCGTCAGATAAGGTAACCTAGTTCTCAGCAGTGTTATTTGTCACGACGGTACACAGGGCGTTGTGAGGTGTGCTCAAGACACAGTGCACAGCGGGGGTCAGTTATGAGGGAACGGTCATGCAATACACACACAGATATTAATTTTACATGCTTCTAATTCTCTGTTCATGTAATAGTGAAGCT
>NW_019752614.1:0-233 GCF_002891405.2 Cryptotermes secundus | reverse complement strand
TCAGAAACTAATAAGTGTGTCCACTGAAAAATGGCGCTTCTCTGATAAGACGATGGAACTGAGATGTCGTATATCAATCCTCTCTATACGTCCAGTTACTGTGGCATATAGACCTTTTGCTAGGCAACGACGGCGAAAGAAGCAGCTACACAAGAGCAGTTGCTAAGTAAGGCTTCGCAAGCAAGCATGTTTCCAGGGCAGTTATACAACTGACTCTCACTAACTGACCTGCT
>NW_019752613.1:0-233 GCF_002891405.2 Cryptotermes secundus | reverse complement strand
GTACATGCCTTTGACCGCTCGGCTACAGTGACCGGCAAAGTTAAAATTAGATGATAAAATTATGACTTTAACATAAGAATCAAATAAAAAATATGGGCACGTGTAAACTAGCTATTTTGTTATAAAGTCTTCGATGTTTAATTAGTATTAATTAATAAAATTACTATTTTAATATGAAAGTCGTATCTGAAATAAGGCTGTATTTGAGCAAATTATTCCTATGGCGTACTGCT
>NW_019752612.1:0-233 GCF_002891405.2 Cryptotermes secundus | reverse complement strand
TGTAATCATGAGATTCGTCATTGTCATTACTCAGTTTTAGGTTACCATGGCAATGAATTGTTGAGAGTTAATGTGTTGCATAAATGAAAGTTATGTAGTAGGTCATGAATGAGTGAACCAACTTTTATTTCATTCTGTTGTGTCTGTTCTATGAGTACTGACAACATTTTGATAAGGATAGATATATGAAATATTGTAAGCCATATAAACAAGGCTGTTTGCAATTGAATGCT
>NW_019752611.1:0-233 GCF_002891405.2 Cryptotermes secundus | reverse complement strand
TTTAATGCTTTTCTGGAAACAGAATGATCTTGAAACTTTAAACACTGGACTAATGTGCTCGGACGTCTCTGAGAATATAAATGAGAATGAACACTCATAGTTCTATCTTCTGGGATATATATTCCGTTAAAATTCAGTCGATGTTACGAAAGAACATGTCGCTTCCAATTTCATTGCTGAAGAATACGACAAGCAAGCAGAACAGGCTACCTGCTTCCTAATAGTTTCTTGCT
>NW_019752610.1:0-233 GCF_002891405.2 Cryptotermes secundus | reverse complement strand
AATGCAGTATTGCTGCTCCAAGCATTCTGTCATCTTGAGCGAAACAAGAATGCAACAAACACGTGTTACACCACTTCGTTATCTGATAGCCACAGAGGCATCCAGCAGTGTTGCGAGTCAGCAAAAAATCACGCATGCGCACGAAAGTCCCTTCTACCACTATGCTCAGTTTCCCCACCCTTTTGGCAATTACTTACAGCGGAAAAAAATAAAGTTGGATACTTTTTGGACAT
>NW_019752609.1:0-233 GCF_002891405.2 Cryptotermes secundus | reverse complement strand
GTGTGTAAAGGAATCCAATCCTGGTGGCTCAATAATAAGTAACAGTGAGTTTAGACAACTTTGCAAATCACTACACCTCAATTCCAACCGTTGTAGACAACCGCGATTTCGAGGCCGGTTGAGTTGTGTGTCGTTTAACATCCAAAATTGTTCTTGCTACAGGAAAAAAAAACTCAGAAGAAAGGATTGACCTTGCAAAGCCAAGTACAGAGAGTGAAAAAAAAAAAAAGTCT
>NW_019752608.1:0-233 GCF_002891405.2 Cryptotermes secundus | reverse complement strand
GGTGGAGTTACTGAGCTAACCTACGCAAACTTCAGTGTTAAGAGGAAAGAAATATCCGATAAAATTCTCTCATTCCTAACAAATAAGCCAAGAGAAGCTATACCCGTATTTCACAGTATGAAGTATTATATGCAATAATTTTGTAGCTGACGTGAAACTTGTGGAGTGCTCTTGTCCGTCACATATGTTACACAGTGCCAGTTCAGTTCATGCGAGCAGCCGATGTGCCTCAT
>NW_019752607.1:0-233 GCF_002891405.2 Cryptotermes secundus | reverse complement strand
ATCTCTTCGGCTCACTGCAAAGAGGTGCCCTCTTCGAAGATGGCATCAGCGGCGTGTTCTGTTCTCCTCCCACTCCTCTTCATTTCGTTTACTCTGTAATCCGTGGCGGGATAACGTCATCCCTGTGTCCTGTGTCCTTCGTCGATCGACTTGAGTCAGCCTCTTCCTGCCTGGGCGTCGTGGAGTGCGGATGTTTTTTCCCGCAGCTAAATTTCTTTTCGGTCAGCGCTGTT
>NW_019752606.1:0-233 GCF_002891405.2 Cryptotermes secundus | reverse complement strand
TGTTAGTGTGACGGACCAGTGAAACAAATCGAAATTATGTGGATGTTTGGTGAACAGTAAGGTCTTTACTACCACTTAACCAACAAGATGGAGGGCTGAATAAATATGCATATGATTGATTGGGAACTTTCTTAGACATACTGTCTAGCCCTCTTCCGGCTTCCCCTCCTAACAGTCCAACACTTCAGATGGCAATACTATACCAAGAGCACACTGGTACCTGGTCAACTCAT
>NW_019752605.1:0-233 GCF_002891405.2 Cryptotermes secundus | reverse complement strand
ACGTTCTATACAAAGTAAATAATTTGTGTCATTGATCATTCTTTTGTTATTTCGTATATTACGATCCATTGCGTCTACATACGTTACAGTTACTGACTACCCAAACTCTTAGCACGGCTCAAAACTAAATTATAATGGCCTATTCTCGAATTAAAAACGGACTGTAGAGCCATTGGTGGAAGAATGAACGAACGAATGAGAAATTAAAGGACAGTGGTCTGTTAATAACAAAT
>NW_019752604.1:0-233 GCF_002891405.2 Cryptotermes secundus | reverse complement strand
ATGTTCAACCCCCCGAAATTATAATGTGGCCGGTCAGGATTGGGTAAATAATTGCAATAGAAACCATTGATTAATCGCCACCCCCATGCAGAGAGCGCAGGATCCCAGAATCGTGAGATAGAAAAATATAGTCATGAGTACCTCGGGACTTGGAACCAAAAATAACAGTGCTGGCGAAGCCCAGCAGAAATTTATCCGACCGATCGACAGCCCCACGTAGTCCGACTCACAAT
>NW_019752603.1:0-233 GCF_002891405.2 Cryptotermes secundus | reverse complement strand
TTCAATTTCCAGCAGATGTAATAGGATTTTCTCCTCTCAACAGCGTCCAGACAAGCTCTGAGGTCCTGGGTACCAGGAGCAAAGCGCCCGGAACCTTAATCAGGCCACTCGCCTCCATACAGTGCGGAGGTCAAGAACGCTGGAGCTGCACCTCCACAACTCCACGCGTCTTCACGGCGTAGTGCCTAATTAAGAACAGGGAGAAGTTTACCTTCACATTTACCTTTACCAAT